>NC_046162.1:88755141-88962641 GCF_011064425.1 Rattus rattus
GGCAGAGGCTGGTCTACATTTCTTGGCATGATGGTTGCAAAGAGAGAGAGAGACAGAAAGGAGCTAGATGGGATGTATTCCCAAATACATGACCTGCATGTCCTACTTCCTCTGGCTAAGTGCCACCTCCTCCTTCTCACTGACTCCCAATAACGCCATCAGAGCATGAATTCATCAAAGAATTAGTCCACTGATCCATTCAGAACCCCCAGGACCCAATCATTTCCCTGCACAGGATATTTCTTGCTCGAACTGTAACAGACTTGAATGAGGCCAATATAGATGTGTGCTGATTGCGGAGGCTCCCAGAAGGTGCCAGAAGGTCTCAGGTGCAGACTGTGCTCTTGCATAATGCAGGCCCTTGAGAAAGGTCCCCAAGGCGCTGTCACCCTGGCTACTGGCCATCACAGCCACATGGGAGGTGAGAACAGAAGAGATCCCCTCAGAGCAAGTGGCTCCTGGCTGCTCATGGGGGCTCAGGCTGTCTTTGATTCCTGGAGATGAATCAGCTGCAAAGCTGCTCCCACCAACCTTGGCGTTAATGAGGTCTTTGAAATAAGCAAAATTCCTATCTGTAGTTGAGAGCACAGAGGGAATTAGTCCTGGGCCTGCAGCACAGAGCCCCTCATTAGCCATTTCTCTCACACCAGCAGTCTAAATCCTGCTGGGCAGCCATGCAGAGGGCCAAAGAGCAAGTTGGCTCTGGTATCTATTGGAAGAGATGGCATCCCTGGAAATGCTTGTTTCTCAGCTGTGGTTCCCATGCTCATAGAACGATGTTTGTTTTACCCTTCTATAGGTTTAGTGCATTGATGTACATAAGAGAAGCCTGTGGCCCAGTTACCTCTGAATAGGTGACCCAACACAGAAGAAGCAAAAATCAGGATGAAAATAGGAACTAAGATAGTCCTAAGGAAGATGAAGAACTGTGTACCCTACCTACCTATAGGAATTTTATGGGAGAGCAGAGAGCTCAGAGTTCCCTCAGGACAACCCCACTAAGGGACTTGGTTACCTAGGTGTCGCTCAGAAACTTGTTCACCTGCTGCAGGGCTGTGAGCCTTCTTAATTCTCTTCCTCTTCTCTTCTTCCTCTTCAATGTTTTTCCTTATCGTAGGCTAAGAACTTCTTAGGGACAAGGACCTGATCATGTTGCTGTTTCTGAGTGTCCAAGATCTGGTTGTAACTTTTATACATCACGAGCATCAGCTTGACTCGAGCATACTGAATGAATCAACTGTAATGTAGGACAAATTTGGACTCCACCTATCCCACGAGGAGTTGTTAGAACTGGCCATGTCCAAGAGATTTGAAATTTAAGATTTCATTGTCACCTTCCATTTTCTGCTTTTGGTGATACAATAGGAAAAAGGAGGTATAGCCCTAAGGATACATCAGGAAACATGTAGCATGACCCCAGCTGTCCTCCACCTCTAATAAATCACCAGCACCACCACCACCACCACCACCACCATCAGCACCACCACCATCAGCACCACCACCATCAGCACCACCACCATCAGCACCACTGTTGCCATATTTATCATCACCACCACCACCATCATCATCAACAACTCAATCCAGTCAAGCCAAGTGGATACATATGGGATTTTATTTCATTCATCACCAATAATGCACCAAGGTGTTTCTGAACCAAAACATCATCTCGGCATGGCTGTAAATCTTCGGTCATTTTGCTCAATGACTTCACTTAATCATTGAAACAGTCAGCATGACTTACTAACCCTAGATTCACCTGTGTCTCTGGAAGGCAAATTCCCTCCTTTACAATCATACATCTCCACTCAGGAATCAACCCTTTGAGACCCAGTACTTGTATTTTTATTCTATTGAAAAGCACCAACTCAAATCCCAAATTGGGAGGTCATCTTCAACATCTGTGAGGGACTCCTGAGAGGCACCTTAAGAGGGAGAATGATGGCATTGGTCAAACAGCTGGCTGGGAAAGGCTAAAAGACTAGGAGCTTCAGTGTTAGTGGGTTTTTTTGTTTGTTTGTTTGTTTTTGTTTTTTCATGCTCCAGCAAGAACTAATGACACTCATTTACATATGCTTCTCCCTTTCTCCTCCTTGCCATCCTACTTACCTTTTGCAGCCCGGGCTTTTCTAATTTGTATATCTAAAGTGGCAAACCTCTCTGCTGTCTGTTGTTGGCATCTCCTCTGTCCTCCCCAACCATCTCAGAAGAAAAGCCTGGGTCGTGTATGTAATTTATTGACACAACTGTCTTCCCTGCAGGAACCTGGTTCAGAGGTTCCTCCCATTCCTGTTCATGCTCAGCAACAGAGGGCATTGGGGAAATAGCAATCCCACCCAACCCCGCAGACAGTGCATGTTCTCCTGAGAGCATCAGCCACAAGCTAACGCACACCACCCACAGGGAAAGACAACCCTAATCAGAAGGCTCACCAGACAAGTGACAAATGTGAATTGGCCATGGGTGTGACAGAGTCCCCCAGATCTCAGTCTGAGCTGATTCACTGTACTCATGCATCATTAAGTCCATCCACAGGTGACAGGTTCCAGGGTCCGCAGGTTAGCACATCTGCCAGGCAGCCAAGGTTGAGGCTCTGTTTGTTCTGCAGCTTCATCCCAGCCTGTAGCTCCTTGCTTTCAGGGAATCCTTGAACATGATTCATCGACTCCTATCCTCACAGGAAGACATATTCAAGCATACAAATTCCGCACATAAACACATTTGTCATGAGTGCACACAAATACCAAATAGACTTTTCTTCAGTGTTCAAACAAATCAATTTTCACATGCTATGCATGTGCACACAAATATACATTGGGTGCACAAAAGGTACACAGGTCCAGTCTACAAATGCTACAGTCACCACCCATGTGCCCTATTCTCTCAGCACTATGTGCATGTGTAGACATATTGACTCCTATGTATGCACATCTCCAGTGCAGGAGCAGACAGGCTCACTCCTCCATCGCTCAGCTGTAGTTGTGAGTAGACTATTAACTATCGAAGAAACACAGCTTGATCTCATACTGGTTTCCAAGCAAGAAATACTTAACAGAGCAGGCACTTCACAAATTAGGAGATGCTTTGTCCCAGGATAGACCTCTGTTCAGATTATTCAGTCAAATAAAGAACTTTCGATTTCTTCTACTAATGTCAAATACCACAGTTTTCTTAGTGGCAGAATCACATAATCATAACATGAGTATCAGCAAAGGTGCATTGGAGGTGAGAAATGGCAGTCTAGAAAATCTATAATGTTAAGGTCTTGTACCCACTTGGGAGCAAGGGTGGGATCAGAAACTTGTCTCTTGGCTCTCAGTATGATTACCTTATTGGTGAAGTCACTGGCTTGTCATAATACACAAGCATTTGCACATATCAGTCTTGAGGCCAGAGCCTCAGCATAAACGCATGAATAAGTCCTGACCTGAAGACCCATCTGGAGCTTAGGGATAAATCCCATCATATTGCTGACCTTGATGGACATGGTTAAATCAAAAGTCTTTTGATCTCTCACCATAGACATTTAATAAAAGTCAGGAGCCTTTCTTCACAGAAATATCCATTCTCATTTACATGGCGTACAATTTCAGAAAAGTTTGTAACCCTAGGGTCACACTCACGTTGCCTACCTAGGTACCACCTCATAGACTCACAAAGGGTCACACCTGACTACCCACATAGGTACCTTAGTTGCCAGATAAACAAAAAGCATGGATTACCTTACATTTCAGAGCAGAACTTAAGCTATGGAATAGGACCCATCTTGGGGGCACGTCTCAGAGATGACTATACAGATTCCCCTTGGTAGAGAAGACCTGAGTGAGATTATCAACCACTAACCCTTTCTTATCCCCACCAGAAAGGGGAATGGGCTACCCAGAAAGCAATAAAGAACTTAGACTGACATGTACCTACTTTCCCATAACTACCCCTGAAGCTGTCCTCCCACATTTCAGCCTTGGGAGTAGCCACAATCCCCAGTGAATGTGACAATGAAAGTTTCCTGTGCCATTCATTTCCATAGCTCACATAGCTAAAAGATCCCAGGAGTAATGTGCCTTGGCAAGGGGCTCCATTGCTCCTCTGGAAGCGATCTGAGCTCTGACTGCTTTCCTTATCAGACGACACCCTTGCTTGATGAAAGATAGCTGCTGGGCCCCTCTCTATGCTACCTCCTAAACAAACAACGTTCTCTCTCTTCCTGGTGTTCAGCAGAAGGCTGGGGTGATTTGGTCCAGCTCTGAGGCAATGACTGCAGACTAATGATACATTCTCCACGTGAAGCATGCATCCCAGCACAGCAGCCGAGATGCTCTGGAATGGTCCTTTTCATCCAGTTCCTCGTTTGGCCTTCCTCCTTAGCCTCAAATCTGAGCATGGAAACAAAACCAGAACGGCTCCAAGTCTTTGCAACAAAAAAATCAAAAGATGAACTCACTTGGGAAAGAAACAAACCTGGCATTATTGAAAGTCTGATAGCCCATTGGTGGCAGCCTTTCTCAACTGTAGGTGCCTTGGGTGACAGGTGACATATGGCAATGTCTAGAAACATATTTGGTTATCATAATAAGATGTGGTATCTATTGAGCAGAATAGATGGATGGGCAAACTCCCTACAGGGCGTAGAGCTCCCTCCCACCACCAAGGGTCTGTCCATGTACAGAACTTTGACATAGATTCTCAGACACATCCTTAGCCTTTTGCTTTGAGAATAAGTAGAAGCAAAAATTAGTGGAAAGACTTCTTCCCTTATTTTTGATGATAGATGTTCATTTGTTTTGAAATCAGGAATTGAATTAGACAAAGATGTCCTTCCCTGTCACCCTAAGAGCCCTGCTCCAATCCTGCTAGGCAGTAAAACTCATTCCTCTCTGATTCCCTTCCCAGTATTACTGCAGGACTGTGTGACACACAACTCAGTCCTCTTGGAGAGTACAGGAGAAAGTCCTCCTCTTAGAAGGTCTTCTCCCCTTCTGCCAGAGCATCCCAAGAGACCTTCTCCTTGGGAACTGGGAAGTTGGTGGTTGTTGGTTCCTTCCCATGGGACCAAGATGGAGGAGTGTTCTGAAATTGTTTCATCCCCATACCTGACCCCTTTGGAGCTCTTTGCTCTTCAGAGACAAGAAGCATGAGGTCCAAGGTCACTTGGTAATAATAGAATTGTAACCCCATCTCATAATCCCTTCTTTAGGGATCTTTCCAAGGTCTACTTTGACCACATTTCCCCAGTAGTGACTGACACTGGGTGAGTGCCCCAAAAGCCAAGAAATACTGCCCCAATGACCTGAACAGAAAATTATGGCTCCTCCTGGCCAGGGCATTGCTAGATGCCTAGGGATCAGTGCAGACCTAGTACTGTTGATAGATTCCATTCTGTCCTAAGAGCCAGCAACGATTTCATCCAGAGAAAATATTACTCTGTTATGTATGCCCCCTCCAATCACAGCCCAAAGGAAACATGCTCACAAAACACCTCCCCCTGAACCAAACCCAACAACAGCCTGTCAAACTAAGCAGATCAACTGTTTTCAAGTTCTCCTCTTAATATCTATTTGCTATTGTTCTCTCCCTTTGTCATCAGCTGGTACTTGCCAGCAGACAAGTGGTAATTGCCGCCAGAGGCTTAAGGAAATTTATTCAGAAGAACTAAACATGGAGAAAAATGGGATTCATTTACCGACTTTCTGTAGGTTAGGGAGACGGCAGCAAATGGAGGATATAGTGACAACATCCTTTGGTCCAGGGCACCGCACCTCAATCTTCATTTTGGTTTTGATTGATGTATGGGAGGTTTTTGTGAATATATGGTTTAATGAGAAAAAATGAGTAGAGCCCAGCCCATTTGGATATGTGCATGGCTGTGATGCCACTGCAGTGGCTTTGCCAACTCAAACAGATCCCCTCAGACCCTGATGTGCCCCAATCCCTGCTTCCATGGAGCACCTGAAGAGAATGGCAGTGGTAAAGCGATGGGCACAATTAGGAGGTAAGCTTCAATAAGGCTACAGTCACATCTACATCTTTCAGGACATGTCTCTAACAAGAAACAGCAAACCCTCAGCCTATCAGAACTCGGAAAAACACCCTTGTCCCTGTCGTGTCTGCTCTGTAATTAATGACCCATGTCTGTAACAGCATCCGCTGATTTCTCAGCCTCCAGCTTTGCCTCAGTCCAATCCATGTTGCAACAGAATGCAAATCGAATCAGCTCTCTGCTTTGAATGAAGTCCTTCCAGGAGCCCCATTGTGATCAAGATGGAATCTCAACTCTTTTTCATAGATGAAAAGGGTTTGCACGCTTGAGTCCTGCTTGCTTCGATAGACTTAGAAACCCTTTGCCGGTCTTGGAAGCCATCTTGCAGAATGTTTGCAGTCTCACTTTGTTTGCTTGGGGGATTCCTAATCAATATCTTCATAGGACCCGTATCTCCTCCTTTGAGAGAGTTCATTGACCCCCTCAACCAACTCTGAATCAGGAAACAATGAGTATGGTTTTAAGAGAATAGATTTTTCAGGTAGACCTAGTTGGGTCTTAGTTTGGTCATCATCTGAGCATCTGACCCTGAGGAAGCAAGATGACCACTCAGCTTCATCCCTCCGTGCCCCTTCTTGCAGACAGGAATAATAATCTGTGCACGCCCTAGGCTCTTGTGAGGATCACTAGCAGTGTGCATCGAAGTTCTAGAGTCCAAGAAGTGTTGCCTAAGGTGTTCCGCCCTCACCCCTTATCCCACTGTCCCGTCTGCTTCCTGGGTCTCTTACCAGTGGGCCTCCTGTTCAGAAGTGCAGCTCAGAGTCTGGCTGAGAGTCAGCCCTGGCCACCTACTCGTGATGCATATATTCATCTCACATACAGATACTCATTGGAGAAGAATGCAGGTCCCAGGTACTACTTCAAATGAACAGCCAGTTGTGAAAATTAGGCTAACTTAGCATCAATACAGGACCTCTTCCTGTATTCTGTGTCACTTTAGCAAATCAATTAACATCCCTCGGGTCCTCAGTTTCCATGGCTGTAGGATCAGGCCAATGTCCCCCTGTCACAGGATGGAGTAGGTAACACACACAGAAGATGTTCATCCATGTTGCTTTTCTCTCTCACTTCCCTTTCCTGGGTTGTCCGACTTTGCTCAGAGAAGCCCCCCGAGAACTGTGTGTGCTCTGGGCTGGAGCCTCTCTGCCTTCCAGCAACCCCCCTTCAGCTTCTCACTCTCACCTGCCAGCTGCTGCCAGGAATGCCTTGGGGAGCCGACAGTTAGGAGTTGCTGGGTATCTGAAATGCTGACAGTGTTATTTCTGCTCTTTTATAATATCGCAAGTCAAATCAGCTCTGCAGAATGTTCTGTAAATATCCAGATAAAAAGGATCAGAGATAGGTCCCAAGAGTGCCAGAGGCCCTAAAGCTAGACCCACTTAAAGTAGGGAGGGGACAATGTCTCCAAACCCCTTCTCTGTAGCTTCTGACTTATACTTCCTCCCTCATCTCAACTGACAGCCCCACCTCTCTGGAGTAGTGCTTAGCTTTAAGAGAGTGGAGGAAAAGAGGGAGGAAAAGGAGGGAGAGGAAAAAGGAGGAATGGGAAAGAGGAAGGCAGAGGGACAGGGAGGAGGAGGGATGAAGGAGAGGAGAGGACCTTAGCAGTTTCACCCATGAGACGGAATGGAGCCTCCTTCCCATAAGCCCCCTCACCTTGTAGGCAGAATCACTGCTAGTGACTTCGTAAGGGATGACAAACCTCACCGCTTCCTGTGACTTTGTTTCTTTCCACATGGTACACCCGATCTTTCAAAAAGACCCCCACACCCGAATCCCTCCTCCAGCTGAATGGATTTCTGGCCAAGGCCACACGGCTTCTGCTTCAATGCAGCAATTTGTCCGAGAGCACTGCTGCCCACCGGAGTGGAAAGAACCAGGATTCTGAAGTCAGTCCCTATAGGTGTCAATCTGCCCACTTCAGTCTACTGACTGGAAGATCCCAAGCAAGCCTCTGCTCCTCCAAGCTCATGGTCATTTTGTCAAGTGCATTCTGTACATATACTTCATACGGTGCCTGTAACAAACCAAACTCCCATTTTCTCCCATGTGTTTGTATTTACAGTTTCTCCTGTCTGACAAGTTCCCCTGTGTTCACTACCTCCACACTCCCCTTTCCCATTGATGCCTGCTCTTCCTCCTTCTTCTGTCAAGCCTCACCAGGCTCTCTGACACTGGACTCGGTTCCCCATGCTTCCCAGAGTGAGAACACCTACCTTGTCATCTGCTCTTTTGCCTCACCCTCCAGGCTGCCTTAGATGCCAGGGACACCCCAGTGTCCTCTCTGGTACACGGAAATGCTCAAGAATGCGAGTGATATGAATGTAAACAGGTTCTGACCTACTCCTGTGAACTGAGGGCACAGAGATATGCTAGATGCTGCCCAGCATAGAAGGATGACTGCTCCCAAAGAATATGCCAGTCTCATGTCTGGGATTAATATGTACCTAGCAGTGAGCAGAAAGATGTGGAACAGAGCAGGAAATAGAATCTAGTTAGACTGGATGAAGGTGGAGTGGTAAGGGTGTCTATAAGATCTATAGTAAGGAATTTCTTTTACCAGAACGGTAGCCTTGAGATGGGGATCAGGCTGCAAAGCTGAGGTAGGGAGAAGAGGCACAGTTACTCTCCCCATTTTGTAGATGAAAAGACCGAGGTTCAGAGACAGCATATGAATTTTCCCATAATCATGTCAGTAGTAGAAGCCAAAGCTTATAGACACTGTCTCATTTGAAGATACTCTGTCTGCCCTATTAAATGTCTCCCAGGGATCTCTGTCTCTGAGAGAAGATGCAGACCGGGCATTGGGGATGGTTTAAATCCTTCATATGCCTGGATTTGGATGCACCGTGATGGCTCTCCTGGGAGAAGCAAGGTTTGGCTGAGACCCATAGAGAGGTTTGTGGGCTCACCTGAGATGAAAACTGCAAAGTGTGAAGAAACGATACCTTTAGGTTTGGACAACAGTGCTGCCCTCATTTTTGCTGTGGAGAACTAGGTCCGAGGATCATAGCTGTGGATGCAAGAGGTTGCCACCAGCAATCTGTCTGCTCACAGGTGTGGGATGTGCAGAGGATCCGCAGTGTTACTGTGTGTGGGCGACGCGCATGTGTGTTTAACAGCAAACACCCCACACTGAAGGGAGTCGGATTGGAAATGCCAGTTAAGCTGACGGAAAAATATTCATTATGGTGGAGTGGCATCGTACACATCTCTAGTTTACCTGCTGAATTTAGAACAAGCTCATTCATCCTCTCTCCTCCCACTCTTCGTACATGAGTGAGGTTCAACAGAACTAAACAAGCCACCACAGGCTTAGCAATCAGAGCTTAATATTAATGAGGCCCCATACCCTGGGAAGGGTAGATAACTCACTCTTTCCACCCACAGCAGAATCAGGAGGTGGAGCCGGTGGACAGTGACTACTTGTGGACCTGGGCTTGTGTTTTAGTGGAGCTCAGGCACTGGGTCTGTGACTGGTATTGCCTGGCATCATCTTGGTGTTCTCCTGTAAATTGCATCCAGGAAGAGTTGGCTCCCAGAATCTACAGCCTGTCTGGCCTGCAAAGGGAGTCACGGAGCCAGAAGGTTTCTGAAAAGTCCATCCTCCCTGGGACAGGGTGTGGATGCGTGGTAGTGCTAGCTCGACTCCAAACTTAGTCATTTTGTTGCTCTCCAGCCTTCTCTTCCTTTAAACACGCCTGCTTTTAGGGATCTTAGACAGCGTATCTGTCATGCAGAACACCACACTGGCAGTTGATCTTTGTGTGACTTCTCTTGAGTTCTCCCAATCCAAAAGGCATGAAAGTCCACAAGGAAGAAGTTGACTCCATCTCATAGCTAAGAACTTGGAGGAGCTCAGACAGGACTTGAAGCAGTGAGCTGATGAGATAACATTCAGATATGGCTGGCCTTGTTATTCAGATAGCCACGGATAGTTCATCAGAGTCACCAACTCCTTGTCACAACATCTGAGGAAATACCGAGCTACTTTTATTTTATGTGCCAGATATATGAAGCATATGTATTGATTGCATGGCAAAAATGAAGGATAGTGTTCTCACACATCAAGAGTCACAGGCACGTAATGTCTGACCATCCCTTTATTCCATAAGGACTATGAAGGACATCGCTAACATTTGTCAGCTTAGAAAACTGACCCTAAACACTCTGGGTCATACAGTACTTTGCTGGCAGACCTACTATGTGCTGCCTATTGGTCGGTTCTTCCCACAAACTATATTACCTCATTAAATCAGGCCTCAAGTTCCCACATCCACTGCATATTTTGAAGCTCAATGCCATGTTACTGCTCTATGCTTCACTCAACCAAGCACACACTTTCTGGTAGCTTTAGTTGTGAAGCAAAGTGATGGGGTGTCATCTGTTTCCCTGCTAGCACAAATGATGAATTCGGAAAGATGTTTCCAGGAGAGGAAAAATCATCTCACTGTTGGCTAAGCTGAACATCAGTAAATATAACTAGGTGTCATTCAAATAAGACAATTGAATACCGATGACACAGTACTTACTTGACGTTTGCAGACCTTTATCCTACGGCTGCATCCCTTCCTCCCCTAACTCTAGGTTCTTCCATACCCTATTTGTGTTTCAAAGTTATTAAAAGTTTAGTCTTTAGAGTTCAATATGTGTCTGAGTCATGGATTCACTGCATGTCAACCACATGGCTTTAGCCCAGTTATTTACCATCCATTTCCCAACCTGTGAAATGAGATTGCTAAAAGTGGGAATTTCAAAATTACTCAAAAAGGTAAAACAATTTGTGAAATTCTGTTATGAAAATATCTAGCATAGTGGCAAATGGCCAATAAATTCCAGCAACTTAACTCTGATATAATCATTAAATGCAAATAATAGAGTGATACCTTTGTTTGACATCTGGATCATTCCTTTGATGAGATCAAGTTATCTATTTCTCCCTTTGGTGGCTTACAGAGCTGAGGGTCAACCGTCATATCTGAACTGAAAGCTCAGGGGTGAGATATATGGCATCCTTGATGACTGTCTTCCTGAGATATTTATCTACATCTGTCTTCTTCACTGGGGCAGAAGCATCTTTGTCAACCTGTAGTGTTATAGATGACACTCTGGGGGTCATGGCCATTCACTCAGGTGTCTGAACAATCTCATATGGAAGACATAGGAAGGCATGCCTCACATCACTGCTGCCGTCTGCATGGTCCTACCCAAGCATCTTGAAGGTTACAATTCAAACCTCCTCAATCTGGAAATCACAACTTGATAAGGAACTCTTAAATTTGGCTTTGTTTAATAATGTTTAAGTCCACATGCAAAGCCAGCAAGATTTTTATGTCTATATGTATATGGTAGGCATATACATGTGTATACAGATGTTCACACATGTGTGAGCACACATGTGTGGGCAGGTGTGTGGGTGTACACGCATGCGAAGGCCTGATGCTAATAGCAGGAATCTTCTCCAATCTCTCTCCGTCTTATTCATCCGAGTCATTTTCTCTCAACTGAACCCAAAGCTTGATGCCGTCTTGTCTAGCTAGCTAGCTCCTTATATCTAACTTTATAACTCAGGAATCTCAGACTGGCTACCATGCCCACCTAATATTTGCATAGGTTCTGAAGTTCCAAACTCAGTCTTCATGCTTGTGAGAGTACTGACCCATCTCCATAGCTCCATCCCCCCACCCAGAAGAGAATCATTCAAGATTTCATGTTAAACAGGGGCTGGAAAATTTATGGTAATATATTCTATTAGTTATAGCTATTTGAAAGAACAACACACAATATACCAGGTGCCAGTACCAAATTTTAATGACCAACATCAGCTGGCACTGCCAGAACATTTTTGGGCAATTCTCAGAATTCTATGTAGAACATCCTGGGGATGAGTCATTGGCTATAAAAGTTCTGTCTTTGCAGTGATTTGCAAAAAAAAAAAAAAAAAAAAAAAAAAGATTAATTTGTGTCTGAGAATCTCTGTATCTATAAAATTATGCAGTTCCTCAGAATGGAGACACAGTCTTATGCTCAATTAAGAGTCAGGCAAGGATAGGATACTTGACTCCATCATGGCCTAATGGCTGCTTGTGCAATTATCACTGGATGTATTAACTCATCAGCACCGGGATAATGTCACACATCAAAACAGCGCTGGCACTTCTGGTGAGCCTTGCCTCCTCTTTGAGTTTTGAATGTACCAAAAGAGGCACAAACCACAGTTACAGACAGCAAGCCGTTCAACTTTCAAGCTCAATTTTCCAACTACTCCCTTTGCAGACTTCTGCATCAGTCTAATTGAAGAATTATCCCGAGATTGCCAGATGAGCTATGAGGCTGGTATCATTTGCAACTACTTTTTCCACATGAATCTGAGCCTTCCCAGTGTTCCGCAAGCAAAAGGAAATGGAAGAATAAATTACACTCTGGGTCTCCTAGCAGCCTTGATTTCAGAAGTTTTATCATGTTTATCAAAACAATCTCATAGTTCTCGGCGAGTCTTTTTATTACAAACAGAAATTAATGTTTTACATTGAGACCTATGATTAAATGTACACTATTAAAACATCACATTCATCCGTTTTATGTATTGGGGTCCCATGTGAGGTGTTATTCAAGGAAGGCAGACATTTCAGTTCAGGCTTTGAAAGCCAGTTTTAAGACCAGCCTTTCAAACACAATCAAGTCTCTTCCTTGGCGGTTTCTTATTCATCTGTCTTGTGGTATCACTGGCTACTTCCCATATGCTTGGCACTGTCCCAGAGTCTTGGGACAAGTGAGCAAATAAGTCAAAGTCCTTGTTTTCACAGGATTTACATCCCTTGGGAAGACAGACAGCAGATTAACAGATCAGACCATTGTGGGAGATCATCTGGTAGGGGAGAACCACATCTCTGTTTATATGGCAAAGGATCTACAGACCGAGAATCTCTTTGTTTCTCACTATTGAGCCCCTGTGGACTGCTCTGTCTTCCAGATACCTCCACAAATGGGCAGCTCATTTTTAACTGCTTCACACATCTTTTTTTCCGCCAAATCTAAATCTGTTGCTCTAAAATCCTACTCCTTCACACTGGCATTGCTCTGCGATCTTTCCCTTCTAGTCTGATTCATCTTCTATGCATACTTTTGCTTTCAGTCCCTTGGTTTCTTTCTGTCTCTGTCCAGCCCTTCCTCCATCTGCAGCTCCCTGTCTATGCATATTTATGCATGCGTGCCCCTAGTACCTGAAGCAATAGCTTACCTAGACTTGAACTCATATTCTAGGTCTTTAGAGCATTGATCTGTTTCTTTCAAAGCAGGATGATGGGTTCCTGGCTTACAAGGTGGTTAATCTTGAGGTCAACTTGATTGGAGTGAGAAGACTAATAAATCGCACTTCTTGATATGTCTGTGAGTGTGTACCCAGAGAAGACTGACCAGGGATGTGAGGAGTCATTCTGAATACGAGGGGAACAAAATCAAGATTGGAGAGTACAGTTCCCCACTGCCCCCTCTCTACTTCCTAGCAATCATTATGATGTAAGCTGCTCTGTTATGACCTCCATGCATGTTAGGCCAAAACCTTTCTTCTTTTCAAGTTATTGATGTCCAGCATTGTGTCACAGCAACATAAACTCTAATACACCGGCTTCAAAGCTGTAGGTCTAATAGGTGTCAAGGTCCTGTTTTTGATTTCCCACCCTGACAGCCACCTCAAATATAATAATGTAGCTATATCATGGCCTTCCTGAAACAGTATATTAACAATAAGGATGTTTCAGAATAAACTCCAGACATCTCAACTACATACTAAAGAGTCATCAAGAGCCAAAACACCCACTTCTCCTGTACCCATAATCTTTATTCTGGCCAAGCAGCCATTTTCAGAGCACACTGAGCTATGTATTATTCTTCCACATCTGAGTGCATTAAAAATTCATCTACCTGACATGTTATTGCCCCATCTGAGGTTTGCTTCAAATAGCAACAACCCTAGAAAGCTTTTTTGCTAATTCCTGTTCTGAGTATCCCACATGCACCTGCCAGGCTACCCAAATACCTTGTATGTAGTCTGTCCAGCTTTTACTGCCCTGTATCTTGATAGATACTTATTCTCCTCCCATGTGAAAACAGCTGGGCCACATTTGCTCCATTTGTAGTGTCCATCCAAGAACTTAGTTTGGAACAAGGGTCGAGACAATAGTTAGGATACATATGCTGAAAACATCGTCAGGAGTTTCAGACTGATTTCAGCAGATCTTGAAGGTCAAGAAAACAAAAATTGCACACCCATCCAGGTAACCCATGAGTATGGGGAGTAGACACATATCCCTAGGGTTGGAAGAATAAGGCAGAAGGCATCTCAGGAGGTGTTCAGTGACTTGTCCCATTGCTACAGCATCTCAGTACAGACACGAGGCTGGCTCCAGAGTGATGAAGGAACCAGAAGCCAGTACCAGCTGATGCTCTTGGGTGGTGTCAAGTTGGGGTTTCCATTGCTATGATCAAACACCATGACCAAAAGCAATGTACAGAGAGGAAAAAATATCTACTTCATCTTATGCTTCTAGGTGACAGTCCATTACTGAGGGAAGTCAGACCAGGAGGTCAAGTAGAGCAGGAACCTGGAGGCAGGGAGCTGAGGTAGAGGCCATGGAGCAATGCTGCTCATTGACTTGATCTTCATATCATGCTCAGTCTGCTTTCTTATAGCACCTAGGACCACAGGTGACACTGGTCACCGTAAGCTGGACCCACGCACAAGCCAATCAGGTGAGGTATTTTCTCTGTTGAGGTCTCCTCTTCCAAAATAACTCTAGCTTGTGTCAAGTTGGCATAAATCTAGTCAGAATAGGTGGTACCTGTCACTACCTACTATGGCAGTGAAATGGAAGATCACAAACCTGGTGGGTGCTAGACCTGTATCCCACCCTCCAATCTTTCCCTTGCTTTACTTATTTTCAGAGTCTACATGCAATTGAGCTAAAGTAACTAAATTGCTGTGGTCTATCCAAGATGAAGGGGCTTCATAAATCCTGGGGCTTTGGGATTGAGAGGCCTTTAGTAAAGTGACCGCAAGAATATTTTTTCCAGTGGTGTAGCCTGGATTAACTCCTACATTGCCTTTGGTGATTTGGGCGTGCTAGGAACTTTGGAACTTCGAGTGTTGGAATGTGATGGCCTGCATGTCACATAGAGCCTTGAGTTTACTTCTACCCAGTGTCTTAGGGGTTCTATTGCTGTGAAAAGACATTGTGATCATTTCATTGGGGCTGGCTTACAGGGTCAGAGGTTTAGTCCATTATCGTCATGGCAGGAAGCATGGCAGCATACAGGCAGACGTAGTACTGGAGGTGGAACCGAGAGAGAAGAATCGTCAGGAAGAGAGTATGACACTGGGTCTGGCTGAAGCCTCTGATACCTTGAAGCCCACCCTCCAGTGACACACTTCTTCCTCCAACAATACACATCTTCTCCAACAGGGCCATATCTCCTAATAGTGCCACTTGCTATGAGCCTATGGAGTATACTTTCATTCAAACCACCATGTTCAGTGTTCCGAGGGGCCCAGTTATCACATTTCCATTGATGGCTGTCTTCATATCCATTACCTCAGTTGCCTCTGGAGAATTTATTCTGCTGACGCTTTCCTTAGACTTCTTTCAGTGTTTCCCAGAATATGAAGAATAAGCAGCACCCTAATCCCAGAGGTTCCTATGAGCAGCACGTAGCTAAATGGCCTTCCTAAAAGCAATCCTTTTAAGCATGTGCACTGTCAAACAGTTCTGGCTGTTTAAAGTGTGGTTTGTAGAACGGCCTTGATATCGCCTGGGAACTTGTTAGAAATGTGGACTCCACGTGCCCCCATCCCAGACGAGTGCAACTAGACCGCAAAGATCCCCAGTTGTGCTGTATGCACAATCGAGTGTGAGAAACCTTCGTCTGGAGCAGAAGTTTTCAGCTCGGGCTACTTCGGGGAGTGACTTGGCAAAGCCGAGAAGACATTCTGATGCTTGGGGGACCTCAGAGAGTCTATCACCTGATTGGGTCAAGGAAGACATTGGTGACTTTAAAGCTCCCCAGGCAGTTTTAATAGGGATACAGAATGGCGGACCACTGATCCAGAGCCTGTATGAGATCATAAAGCGACATGCTGTTAGCTCTCCAATTATCTCACTATCGCTGTGTACAGAAGTACATGAAGGAAATAACTCAGGCTCGAGAGCCCAGCTCGGCAGTGATTTAATGATATCTCTAAGACTGCAGCTAAGATTGCTGGGCTCCTAATTCAAATCCTATCACTTAGCTACCACTGTGTCATTACTTACATTGGTAGTTATTTATACAAAGATGCTCTCAGGCATCTTTGTATATCACAAGATATTTAACCGCATCTTAAGAATTTTGTTGAGTAGGCAGGAAAATGAGGCAGGGATTAGCTGTGTGGATGGAGACAGGAACTCAGTCAAGGATCCACTCAAGCGGGACTCATATTGAAGAACAATAGAGGAGGCTTGAGAGTTTTTCTTTCTTCTCTTTGCTTTCTTAGGATACACTATCTACTTTTAATCATTTCAACTTAATGGAGGTTAATTCAGCACTCATGTATATGTGTGCTAATCCCCATGAAGCTACAGAGAAAAGTCTTGATCCTGAGCAAATTTCTACTCTAGTTCGAAGAAAACAAATACAAAATTAGGAGAGCTCACGGTTTCTACTTCAAGTGTGTGTGTGTGTGTGTGTGTGTGTGTGTGTGTGTGTGTGTGTGTGTTGCTGAAATGGAGTTCAGGACCTGTATATATTAAGTGTTTTTTTTGTCACTGAGTTATTTCCTTAGCCAATATATATAAAATTTCTATGTAGCCCAGGCTATCCTCAAAACTCATAGTTCTCCTGACTTAACTTCCCAAGTTCTGGAAATTGCAGGTGTTTACTATCAAGTCCTTGATTCAGGCAAATTTCACTAAAGACAAACATGCAGATTCTTCTAGGACCTAAAGCAAAGCGTGCCTCGTTCAAGCAGGAGACCATGATTCTTACGGAGACTTGAGAAAGGTTGAACGTTTGTATGAACTGATGGTGAGTAAAGACAGCAAGGAGAACAAATTTGCTTGGGCGATATTGGTTAGATAGATAAAATGAGGCAGGATGGGTAGGTGAGGGGCCATATTCTAGAGGAGTACACATACCAGAGCCAGAAGTTCAAAACTAGCTACCTCGACCAGTGTGTCACTGAGGAATTCTGAGCGAATTGAATCCCCCTGGAAGGTGGACTATGGAGCACAGGGCAAAGTTACAGGCAGTCACTAGACCACGATTCAGATGGCGTTAGGGGAGAGGAAAGGAGGATGGAATATGAGACACTTGAATCTAGGCCTTAATTAGCACATTTAGGAGAACATTTGTGGGGTAAGTAGACATTGTGTTTACATTGCTTAATTGAAAGTACATTTCCCTGGAGCTAAATTACAGTGAACACTATTAAATCACAATTAAGGGCTATCTGGATATCTGTATCATTGTGGATTTTGTGGGCATCAGGATGGCCTCCATTTAGGGGACAGCGTCAGCAGTGCTTTTAGAATTTCTGCAAGACTACTGATTCTGAAGCAAGAATCGGAATCCTCATCCCTACCTCTGCCTCCCTCCCTGGTGGCAAGTCAGAGGCCATCGCAACAGCTCTGGTTGAAACCTTGAGCTTTCACAGCCCCAAGGGCAGATGAAACTTATTTGACTGAGGTCTTAATGGTACATGCTGGGGAGGGGCCCAGAAGGTCAGAAAAATCCACACTACACTAAATCCCATTGACCTTTCAGCCCAGGAAATAAGTATAGAGAATGAACAAGAGCCAATGCAACCCGCTATAACGTATTGATCCTCTGTTAGCATTTATTGTAGACTAATGTTCTAGCCACCGGCTGCAGAGCACAAATAATGAAAAAAGACACCAATGGATGGATTCCAATTTAAACCCCATCTCTTTCACTTTGTGACCTTGAGAAGCCTGCTTAACTTCTCGGTGCCTTAATGTGCTAATCTATAAAATGGATTCATTCATAGTGCCCACCTGTTAAAGCAGTATGATAAATAAGTGTGTATATGATGTTAATTATGTGTGTGTTATATTTCCAAGTAATAGAAGCAAATAATTTACGTGTAATTACTAGTCATGAAGATTAAATATCATTATATAATGAATATTAGTATTTTAAATGTTAATTGCATTAATAATGGGATATATTATATGTGGTAATTAATATACATAATTATGTCTCATTTCATATTTTTATTTTATATGGTGCTTTGCCCTGCATGTCTATACATCATACACTGTGTCCTGAGAAGCATGAAGAGGGCATTAGATGCCCAGGACTGCAGCTAGAGAAGGTTGTGACCTGATTTGTGTTGCTGTAAACCAGGTCCTCTGGAAGAGCAGTGTTTATGCTAACTAAGCCATCTCTCTCACCCTATCTTTTACTGTTTAAAAATAAATTTTACTTTGATTTTTTTCTGTCATCAGTGTGACCTGCTTTAATCTGCAAGGCAAACATATGAACTGGCATGGACCATATTTGGTCCTGAACTGCAATATCTGAAACCTATTTTGAATTTCGCATCATAATAATTTTTAATTCTAATTCCATACCTAAAATCATAAAATCAAAGCAATTTTTAAAATCTTTCAAGAAACTTTTCAAGAAAAGAAAAAGATCTTTTAAATAGCTGTCTTTTGCATTTAAAAATATTTTTATGTTAGCACAGAAAACAGTAGGTCTCATCCGGACATCTTCATACACTGAGAAGTACTACATACTATGCAATACATGCCTATAATATGCACTATATATAGCACATATATTCATAAATGCTCCTATCACACAGCAACTAGAAAAACTGAGCATTCAATAAAAAGGCAATGATGGAAATATTTTGGGGAGGGTTGGCGAGTTTTTAATAGTACCATGGAAGTCAAGACATCAGATCATCATAATGATGAAATGACTCCTAATGTCCTGCCATATACCCATAGATCAGACTATGGCGCAACCCTCATCAGAGAAACTTCTCGCCATAGATGGGAGTTAACACAGAGACCCACAACTGGACAACATGCAGAGGAGATGTTTGGAAGCACCCAGGCCTAAAAGAGAGGCCTTTTCAGACCCCTCCCCTCAAGGCTCAGGGATCTCCATGGAAGAGGATGCAGACAGATTGTAACAGCCAGGGATTGGGATGGCTCCAAGGAAACAGTGCCATCCAGACCCAACAGGATGGACGTACATACGAATCCATAGGCACTGTGACAGCACACAGACCTACACAGGTTCAAACCAGACACAATCCCAGCACAGAGATGCTGGTGTGAACACAAAGTCCCACTCCTAACAGGAAGACCTTTGTGAATAACAACTGCTTGGTGAAGAAAAAATATCATTGTTCTTCAAAGGAGTGCCACTTGAGTATTCCAACCATACTTCAGGACAGGACCCAGGCCCAGGAGCAGTTGGCTGACACAAAACAGACTCCGTCTTTTAAATTTTGTATCTTTTTAATATCTTTGTCTTAAATTTTCACTTACTTGTTTTTGATTTTGAGTTTTCGTCTTGGGGGATTTTTGTTTTGTGCGGGGGAGAACTTGGAGCTGGGTGAGCAGCAAGAGGATTTGTGGGGAAAGAATATGGTCAAAAATGTCATATAAAATGTAATTAAAATACTAACTAGGTTTTTTAAACTAGCTGAGTAAAAGTTGTCCGTTTTGAAATTTCTGAGACGAGGGCTTGAAAGCCACCGCAGATGTTTGAAACTGTCTTTGTGGGCTGAGTGGCAGACAATCTGGCTAACACAAACAAGGGCCTACCTGTACCTCTCAGTACTGGTCATCGAGGGAGGTGTGTGTGCTGTCTTCTGATAGTTACTGGCCTTCTTTTAACCAATATTGGAGAAGGATTCTGAGTCCCAGCAAGGACAGATAATTGTTGGTGGATTGGTTCCAAGCTATTTGTGTTAATTTGGCTCCCGAAATCACACAAGGATTCGCATGTCTGTATGTGAGATGCTGACGGTCCCTGCCCCCAGCTGATTCTAATTGGTAAATAAAGTTACTGACAGCCAATGGCTGGGCAGGGATGCAGAGGTAGTACGTTAGGCTTTCCAGGCAAGAGACCACTGGAAGAAGGGGTTTTAGAACCACCATTCCAAGGAAGCAAGAGAATCAAACTCGAGAGCCACAGGAAAGAAAGCATCTGGCCACATAAGAGTCAGGGAACAGCGGTCCCAGAGGCCCATCCCAGAATGGGCCTGGGCTGGCAGGAATGGTGGAATATAAATTTTAGAAAGTAATACCTCAGGAATATTGGAGGGGAAACTGTGTTAATGGCAGAGAGATTTGGAAGTGGCCAGCCATTGCGCTGTTTAAGGCATATTAAATATAAGACTGCATATGAGTGGCTTTCATTCGTCAATCCAGAGCACTGGGCAGTAGGAAGAAGCCACAGGCAGGAGCTCAGAGCAGTTTAACAAACTACCACTTCAGATAAGTCTACACTGACGCATGAGGATGCCAGGTGAGAAGGGACAGGGGAGTGTGGAAAGCCACCTGAGGGTCAGCAGGAAAGGCCCCTTTAGCTGTCAACGTTAGGACTTCAAGAGCAGCTTTTAGGCAATTGGGGCAAAGAGAAATACATACCAGGAAGCAACCACCAGAACTGGCAATGCACTCGCAATAGCTGAGACTCACAATTGGTCTGTCCAGAAGTAGAGGAATCTTCCTGGGATATAACTGGAAGAAAGCATTGAGCGCTTACTCTGCACCTCTTTCAGTCATAAGAGCATCCTGGGCCTCAACTCCCTTCAACCAACCATGTAACTTTCCCAAGGTTACATGGACAGCGCATGTCCGTATGGGAGTCGAACACAAGCTGTCTGGCTCCGTTATGTTATACTGACTCTGAGATAAGACTGCAAAGATGCAGAAGCCTGAATTATAACTGTAAGAGGAGGAAGCTTGTGAGAACACGGGTCAACTACAGGTCATCTCTGTCTTGGCAATTATATATCCGCTGTGCATAGAGCGTGCCGGGTGCCGGCACCTCAGTAACTCTGTGTCGAACGTAGGACTGGACTCCCCTAGAGCTTTGTGGAAAGGCTGTCCAACAGCACCCTGCCTGGTCAACGCTGTAGAGAACACTGCCTGGGCACAGCATGGTTCTCAGAAACTTCTTAGATCACAGGAAGATGCTAGCACAGTCCTGCCAATAGCAGTGACTGGAGCATTCTCCTGGGCTGGGATTCACTTGCTGAAGTGAGAAGAATAGAAAGAATGTCACTTTATATCTGTCTAAAACAGCATTAAAATGCACCATTGGGTACCTGATGCTCTGGAACAACAGCAGGTTAAAGGCTTGGGATACTCACTCCCCATTCATGCTCCTGTGCTAAATCCGGCTGTAGGTGTTATATCACTATGGGAGACTCTTCGCTTCTTCCAGAGTGTCATTTCCCACACAGCTAGTGGTCAATACTGTGACTGGCCTGTCATCTGTCTTCCTTCATATAAGACAGATTTTTCCAGAACAAAACTCACTAAATACCAATGGCCTGGGCTCCATTTAATGGGGTTCTAAAGATGTGCGGTAAAATAGGGCTGGAGAGATGGCTCAGTGGCTAAGAGCCCTGTATGCCCTTTCAGAGGACAACGGTTTAATTCCCACTTGTCTCACAAGAGTCTGCAAATCCAATTCCAGGGGCATTCCATTCTGGCCTCCAGAGCACTGCATATGTGTGGTACACAGGCTTACCTTCAGCCAAACAAATACATAAGAGAAATTAAATTAAAATCTCAACAACAACAAAATTAAATATCTCCAGTAAAACCAGACTCATGCAAAAAGGAACCTTTCCTGTTCTGTTGTAATCAGAACAGAGGGCTTTAATAGAAGAGGGTGGTGACAGGGTCTGAGGAGGACTGTGGGTGTAGAAATGGATAAGGCAGTCTTGCACTATGTTCTCACAGGGCTTCCACCTTAAGGCTACAGGGTGTGGTGTGACCAAAGACCATGTCAATTCAGTAAGAATGACACAGGCTTATACAGGAATGGCAAGCTGGTCAAACTTTCTAAAGTAGCCCAGACGAGGTAGTTATTGTAATCTCCATAACCCTGGGAAGCCCTGATGGTGTCTTTATCTTGTAGGGTAGTGGTTCTCAACCTTCCTAATGCTGTGACCCTTTAATATAGTTCTTCATGTTGGGTGAACCCCCAAACATAAAATTATTTTTGTTGCTACTTTATAGCTGTAATTTTGCTATTGTTATGAATTGGAATGCAAGCATTTTTAGAGATAGAAAGGTCACGACCTACAGGTTAAGAACCATGAAGACCTGGAAAAAGTGAAGACTTGGTATTGTCTGAACCTCGTCTGCTTTCAACATGCTGCTGCTCTCAGAAACCACAGCCATAACATGACGGCACACATGTGGTTCTGGCAGCTGACATCTGTGCCTTATTCACACACATGGCTTGTTCACACATGTACACACACACACACACACACACACACACACACACACACACACTCACTCACTCACACATTCACACACCTGTACTGAAATAACATATATTGTGGCTGCAGATTACAGAGGACCACAGGGAATACATCTTGGTCTTTTATCTCTGTTTTCTCTTCCCTTTTGGTGCTCATGAGATTTTTTTTTAATTAGCAAAATTGTCAATTCAACAAATACATCTTCTGCAAAGCCATTGTGTTATTTGATGTAGTGGTAAACCAAGCTCTCGTATTCATTGCTCTCAGGAATTGAGGTCTTTTGAAGGTAACAATGACAATTTCCCATCAAAAAAAAAAAACCCTCACTTTCAACCAAAGAATATGAAATATTCTTTTATTTTTAATTCTTTATTTGTTTTGTCTGGTTGATTTTTGTTTTTTGCTAGAGTAATCCTATAGAAAAGAACCACAATATTGATGGAGAGTCCAGGGATAGAAAAAAATCAGGGTTCTGAGCCGGGTTCTTTTTGTAAATGCCAGGAACAGTTCTTTTTTGGTACCTTAGAGGGGAGACAGATAGGCTCACTGATCTCTGAACCATGATTTCCATCCCAGCATCTCATCACATATTTGTGTGACTTTCATGTGTGTGCCTAACCATCCAATTCCACTTTAAATCTCATTATTTCTGTTTCACTCTGTATTTCTATAGTCTAGCCACATTGTTACATGTATCCCTTGTTAATTTCTTCTAAGTACTGTACTAGGTACCTGTTACCTTACTTTACTCAGCCATACACTCACAACAGACATCTGCATGACTTCTAACTCCTATTATAACAATCTAACATCAAAAACAAACAAACAAAAACAAATTTCCTACATGCCGCTCAATGGATATATATTATATATTATATATATATATATTATAATAATCTGTATTTCAGAATTCATACATTAGAATATATTTTTCTTGGATGTGTGTGTGTGTGTGTGTGTGTGTGTGTGACATAGAGTCCTGTGACAAAATGTATTTTACTGGATATAAACATCGAACTTTATTTTGAAATTTGTGTTTACATGTGTGTACACACATGTGCATGAACATTCATGTGGAAACCAGAGTTAACCTCAACTATTATTACTCAGGAGGCATCCACCTTAGTTTTGGAGACAGAGTGTCTCACTGACCTAAGGACTGCAAGCAGTCTGGCTGACTGCTGAGCCCCAGGAATCCACTTGTCTCTGCCTCGCCAGCACTGAGATTACAAACACATACCACTACAGCCAATTTTTTAAACATGTATTCTAGAGACTGAACTCAGGTCCTTACGATTTTACAAGCATTTTCTCAACTAAAGAGTCTCTCCATCCCCTACAGCTTTGTGTACTTATGGTGAATAGACATCACCTTATGCCTTTAAAGTAGTGATGCTTTGTTGGTAATCAAGGTCTAGGGCTTTGAGGAAGTCTGGAAATAAAGGGCAATTAGTCAAAACTGACCTCAAACTCATGACAATCCCAGATTGGTCTCAGATCCATGAAGCTCAAACTGGTCTTAAGTTTATCATGTAGTCCAGGTTTACCTCAAACTCAGTACATAGCCAGTCCATCTGATAATTTGCCATGTAGATCAGGCTTCAAAGGTATCTGTCCTCCTGCTTCTGACTCCCAAATGCTGAGATTATAGGTATGAACCATCATACAATATGACAGCATTCGATCTTAGTTTGTTCTCCCTCCCCTTGCTTGTGGAGCTCTCCAGTGTGCTAATCTGCAGCTGTCTAGATACGTAATTCTCAACCTTCCTAATGTTGTGACCTTTTAATATAGCTCCTCATATTGTGACCCTCAACCATAAAATTAATCTTATTGCTACTTCATAATCATAATGCAAATATCTATGTTTTCCAAGGTCTTAGGCAACACCGTGAGAGAGTTGTTTGACACCCCCTCCAAGTGGTTGAAACCCTCACACTGAGAACCACACTGGTCTAGAGACTGCATTACCTTAAGCTTTCTGGTCTACCAGGACCTCAGATTCCCGTTCAGTGTCGCAGTGACTTGAGCCATGGCTGTATGCATATTCAGTCTTTTCAGGCTTGCAGCAACCTCTGGATTATCTTCAGTGATCTGAGAAGTCGGGAATTGTGAAGCCTCTATCTTCCCCAACTCACAAAACCAGCTAGCTTTTTATTCTGATTGCTTCACTATTTAGGCTAAAACTCTCAGGTATTATTTCTGTCTGTACAGAGAATAAAGGAACCAAACCCTTAACTGGCTAGTGGCTCCTCGTTTTTTTACTTTTTTCTTTTTTAAGAACTAGAAATAGAAATCTGTAAAGAACTTGAGATGATGGTAAGGAAACCACCACAATTATTCCTTTTCTGCTAATAACAATGCACCCAAATCTTTGTCTCTCTTGACTCCCAACTCCCACCGCAGTACTTTGTTAACATGAAAAGAGATGGCGAAAAGTGGAGAGTGATTTCTTTCATTCTCTGGGCTGTGGGGGTTAAAGTGTGGACGCTGGGTGTATACTAGTAGGTGCATGTGCCCTGGAAGGTAGTGGAGGTCAGAGGTTGGCATTAGGCTGTCTCTCCTAAGTTGCTCCATCACTTAATTTTATGAGACAGGGTCTTTGGGTTCCTGTTTTAGTTAGACTACCTGCAGATGCTAGCTAGAGTCCTGTGAGTACTCTTATCTCGACCCTGAAGTGCCCAGTTTACATGAACTCTAGAGATCTGAACTCAAGTTCTCTTGCTTGCACAGCAAGAACTACTTGACCCACTGAGCCATCTCCTGAGCCCTTGGAAAAGTTCAAATAAAATTCTTTTAAAAGAGGTTAGAGATGGAAGTATAGTACAGCATACAACTTCTTCAGATGAAAAAGGCTCCAAGAGAACAAAACAAGGAGCCTTGTTTTCCCAGTCTCCCATCTCCTTCCCTGTGCGAGCTCCTTTCTGGGCCTTTTCTGTCTCCTAGAGGAAAATCCTGACAGTGTGCCATGCACTTGTGAAAGGATAATTACATCTGCATCCCTAGGAGAGACAGGCTGACTGTCAGCAGGGAGGAGTCTGATGTGGATGCAAATAGGGCCGAGTGCTCACATATGCATAAATGCCCAACACTCTCCTGAACTGCATCAGGGAGGAGAAGTTTCTTTGACCTGAACTTTCCTGGAACTCATTTTCACTTCAGGTCAGAGAAAAATTTAAATATATGTATTTATGTACACATTACACATTCTGTATTATGCATATATATTTGAAGGTTTATTTGTGCACACATACATATGTATGTGTGTGTGTGTCTCTCTCTCTCTCTCTCTCTCTCACACACACACACACACACACACACACACACACACACACACACACACACACACTCTGTTATCAGACTTCTCAGTGATGTTCTTGTCCAGAGAAAAAGAAATAACTGGCATCCTTTTAAGGGAAATGTGTATGCCTTCAGAGCTGGCCAGCTCAGAATTATGACTCAACTAAGCCTATGACCTGGTGGATATTAGGCATCATCCTTAGAGTTTGAGAAGGTACTCGAATCTATATGAGAGCCAAGTGGCCATCTGGCCATGACCTCACAATATCTCTAGCTGATGTCCCCCCATGATGTAGTGGGCAATGAAGGAGCCTTCAAAACTTCACCTTATGGAAGAAGAGAACTATAATGCAACTTGTTCAAATTAGAGTGCATGATTTTTATTTCCTTAAAAAGAACAACAAAATTCCTAAAGATTTCCCTTTGAAATTTAAATGTATGTTATCTATCACGCCCATGCTATAAGAAAATATGGTGGTAGGAGATGCTTAGCTGTTACAGAGGATGAGTGTACAGAATTGATTTCAGGCCCAATCAGGACTCATCTCATCAATGCACTATGTCAAGAGCAGACAAAGCTCCCCTGATATTCTAACAAGCCCAAAATAGAGGGCCACCCTGCTTCTCTTCCCTCAGAGTAAGTCTCAAGGGAACTAATTAGAAATTAGCAATGTCTTACAGAAAACCCAGGTTTGGTTCCAAGTTGACAAATGTCAGGTGACCCAAAATCCCCTGAATCTCTAGTTCCAAAGGTTCTAGCATTCTTTTCTGGCCCCTGAGGGTACATGCACATACACATGTGCATACACATAGTGTTCATAGACTCATCCAGACACACATTTGAAAAAGCCCCATGGGAAGATTCTAAGTACAAAGTTTTTAACTCAGTGCCTCGCCTTGCACCCAACGGCACATCCAAGGATGAGCTGCTCTGCAATGGCTCTAAGCCAAGGAAAGATTGGAAGGCAGATTCCAGATTAATCCAAGCAAGATCTTTTAAGAAAGTGAGATGGGACTTTAAAAAATAAAAACCTCATAGATTTGCCTGTCAATACTAACATGCTAAGTAAGGTCTCTTGCTGAGTATAGACAAGTGGCATGACCATCCTTCAGTGGTCCTAGAGTACAGGTTTCTACTCTAGATTGAATATTGGATACCACATGATATCTTCTAAAATAACAATTTTCGTGTAGATTAAATGTCTGATGAGTAGGGCTAGAGGCCTGGCTTCAGACACTTTTAACCTGATGCCCTTCCTTGCACCAACAGACGACATGGCCACTACCTTTAAGTCTGGAAGCTAATCAAGTCCCCTCAAGCTGAATTCCATTGACCAGGTAGATCTCTTCCTCAAGGAAGGCCCTTCTCTGCAATGCTGAGGTGTGAGACAGACAGAATTAAACCATCCATGGAGACTGCACCATGGGTTTTACATAACCCACCTGCATGTCCCAGCCACTCACAGTGTAGAAGGGGGAATATCCGTGTCCTCCATACCTACTGTATTTCTATAGTCCCAGTTCTCAGACAGACAGTTCCTACCCTAGGTCTGTTTGTCCATGACATTGGGTCTTTGAAGCTAATGATTAATTTCCAAGCCCCTTGAAGCTCTATTTTATAAAAATAACACCTAAGCTTATTCTCCTTGTCTCTCTTCCAAACCTCTGTTGTCTACCTTCTGCTGGCCTGTTCTAAGAGAGTAGGCCATAAACCCAACAAAGTGGAACAAAAGGGACATACACTTCCCTGAGACATATGAATGAGACACTCTAGTGTCTCTCCCTCTTTCTTCAGATTTATGGCATCTTATGTCATCATCTTCATGTTCTCTTCTAGGTCATCCCAAAATTTCCATCAGGAGAGAAGGAAGTATTGAGGATGCAAGGCAACCTTTACTATCTAGCCCTGTTTATTCTTTTGTGTAATAACCTTACTCCATCCTTACATGTTTTGCTTATATTACAGTACCTACCAGTGAGCCCTAAAGTGTTTTCAGAAGCCCTTTTCATATCATAACACCAGTGATGTCATGGAAGTCACCATAGTCTCTAGGTGCCGTAAAAGTCATAGTCTCAAGGGCATATAAAAGGTATGTAGTTTTTTTATAGGTGAAAAGGAGCAGATAAAGATTGAATATAATTTTATAAAAAGAAGCCTTCAATAGTTGCCATCTTGTGATCCTTCCTTAATAAATAAGGGCACTTGGGAAGCAACAGGGCCTAGTCCCATGGGGCTAAAGTGAATCTTAATAATACACTCACTCATTGTCTCCTCGTGCTGTGCTTTTTATTCAAGGATCCATGTTAGCCTCTCTTGATAGCTTCCTTTTAGACAAAACGAACCACAAACAATAATGTCTGAGAATCTTCTGTGAGTTTCTCAAAGCTGTTTACCCAAGCAATTTCTAACACAAAGAAGAGACACCCCCACCCCCACCCACTCTTCAATCATCCTTATACTGACAAGGTTCAAAGCTACTTTATGAGTATGCCCCTTCATAACAACTTCTGGGCTCTTTACAACATGTGAAGCTAGCTTTGTTGTATTCCACATAATTTAGTACCTAATTAGATACTGTCTTATGTTCTACTAATTGCTTCAAGCGTGTTTGTTCAGCATTAAGTTCACAGACATCTTTGAGGGCACTTTGGATTTCAGTGGTTTTTCTCCTTTTACATCCTGGATACCTCCCATTCCAGCATTAGGCCATCAAAATCAATCAAACCATGGATCTAGTCCAGTCTACTCTCTGCGGCATTTTGAAGCATTGAAATAATGAAGTTTAGTGGAAAGAATGAATGTCAGGACAGTGACTCACACTGCATTCTTTCTTTCCTCCTAGCTAACTCTGTATCCTGGGGTGGGGAGGAGATGTGTTCTTATCTGTGCCTTTTTCCTAGTGGTAAAATGAAGAAGATGGCTTAGGTGAACCCTTATGTTACCAGCGTTCTCCCAGCCCCATGAGTCCATCTTCACTAAGGGAAATCGGATCTCATAAAGAAACTCAAAGGTGGCTTTTGGCTCCTATACATAGTTGGGGGCTGGAAGTTGGAGTCAGTAGAATCCTGACTGTAGAAACTGACTGAACATCCAAAGAAAGAGGGCCCCTTCTGCCTCTTTTTATCACATACCATGGATGTGGCCAATACTAAGCCCAGGAGGGATTTGAAAAGGAGGCTATAATTTTGCATTCTTTTGAACCACTGTGTCTCCAGGATGGCCAAGGCAAATGTTCTTTCTCTGCAAGGGGAAAAGCGAATGGTAACCTTACTAACTGCATTGTGCCCATCTAATCAACTGAACTGATCATTTAAAGCTAAAAGCTTAGGTCCCCCAAAGGGAATTACCAGATTGGCTGGACACCTCTTTGAGACCCATTATAATTCAACATTACTTAATGTACCATTAAGGTATCCGTGTACTTAATGGCATTTTGTTGAGAGTTGAGGTTTGTCTTGAGTTGTTTAAATTGCTTCAATCATGAGTGACTTCCTGAATTAAAAATTAAATGGATTTTCAAGTATTTAATTAGACATATCTATTACCAAAGTGGATGGAACAACAGAAATTTACCTTAGAAGTCTTTTATTTAAAGGACTAGAGCACATCTCCAATGGATGAGTATCCACTAGTGCATTTAGATAAGCTGCTTTCTGTGGCTCTCTTTTTGGCTCAGCAGACTCAGAAGATGTGTTAGCCTTTATTTTTTTGCTATCTTTCAACATTTATGAAACTCTCATAAATGAAAAAAGCCATTATTATGGAATTGTAAAACTGATGGAGAGGGCGGGTATGTAGGGAGAGGGTGACAGTGAACAGTCAGGCAGAACAAATGGAGGGTCCAGAGAGGCACACCAAGTGTCCCCTACTCTAATTAGCTGTGCGAATGTATGAATATGGTACAGAGTGTGTCTTACAGCTCTGTGGGAACATGGAGGCCTTTCTCATCCAGGGGTAAAGATGCCTTGGTCAACCTTTCCTTTAGTCAGAAGTCAGAAGTTTCCTTCTCTGCTGATCTGAGGGATCCCTGGCATCTCTCTCCTTCATCTAGGACACAAAGGGTACACTCCCTTTCAGAAGCCACTTCCAACAGCCAAATTCAGCCTATTGCTTTGGGCTCCTCTCATACTGATTTCTCTATTTGCTGCCTAAGAAACAAAAGCACGACTCTTCCAAATGTATATTATTTGCTGTTACACTTTATAAGGAAGGAGGCAATGGATGCAGGGAGATCAAGTAAGTGGAAAATTTAGCTGAGTTCCAGAATCGCATAACAACAGTAGCATGTGTTGTCTAAGGACTTATGTACTAGATATCGTGTTGTTAAATAGGCAGAGAGACGGACACACAAGTGTCACCAGTATTATGATCATCATCTTCGTCAATGTTCTCCCCAATGCTCTCAGGTAAATGTTATTAGTATTCTCAACTACCAATGCTGGGTTAAAGACATTGAATGGTTTGCTCAAATTCAAATGGCACCTAAGTATGGAAACTGAAATTTGAATCTGACTCTATGATGCTTCCTTGTAACTGCTACTGAGTCTACACACAAACACAGAGAGAGAGAGAGAGAGAGAGAGAGAGAGAGAGAGAGAGAGAGAGAGAAATGTCGAAATGAAGGGCCTATAGTTGCTAATTTCAATAGTATCACAGCTGTAATAAAAAGCAGAACTAAATGAAGTCCTGCTGCTGGACAGCTGAATATATCTATCTACCTATCTATCATCTATCTGTCTATCTACATTTCCACTCAAGCAAGCATCAGAATCATGCTCAAACCTTTTCTTTCAGATGAATGGCATTTTAATTATTTCAAGACTTAAAAATCAAAGACTACATTGATAATCTGGGTTCTACTTTCAACCATGATGCTTGCAACAGGATCATCCCTGAAACTGCAGGAAAGTAACATCTTCCTTGCCAGGATCCAAGTCAGAGGTAGAGCGTTTCCCAAAGTTTATGTAAACCAAGGAAGAATTGGCATCCACCCATTCCCCACACCCCAAGCTATTGGGTTAGCTTAATGGTGTCCAGAAGGAACACCACCTCTTTTGTGTCTGTTTATTCCCACTGCAAGTTGAAATAGATGGGAATGGAGAGCAAGAGTGACTGTAACTGTTGACCAGTTCAGGACCTGGTCTTATTCCCATCATTTCTCTCTCAGACCCACCATATGACACTGAAGCTGGGAGATGGTTATCTTCATGTTCATGAGTATTCGAAATTTTTTTAAAAGTTGAAAAGTCTGGAAGGATTTTCCTCAGTTACCTTACTACAATAACATGAAAGATGAAGAATATGAAGAATTAGTGATTTCTAATTTCCAAAGAGCTCCAAAGACAGTTGACAGATGTTGTGGGTATTAAAATCATAGCTCAGAGAGCTGAATAGCCATTTATGGATCATTAGCTATACGCTTGGTTCTGTGTTCTCACAAACAAATGCAGGTGGTAGATATGATCATATCTAATATAAATGATAAAACTGAGACTCAGAGAGTCCCGGCAACCAGGTCTGATTAATAGCTAGTAAATGGTCTGTCCAGAACTCTCGCCCTGTTTTATTTAATTCTCCGTTCTATGTGTCTTCCATACTTCTCCGCCTTCCTGGACAGATGGAAAACTAGTACCCAAGTATCTACAACCAACTCTTTGCCTCCAGGTGTTGGGCTGCCTGCTGAGAAAATTGATGATTTAGAGTTGACTGACTGAGCAGCCTCTCAGGGACTTTCTCCCACAGAGGATGAACGCACACGAAGCCAGCCAGAGATGTTGTTTATCAGTCATCACGAGTAAGCACGGCTGGTAATCCTGAGGAGGAAATGAGTTTGCTGATGGATATGTTTCTAACCTGACTTGGGGACGGATAGGGGACGTATTAATCTCTTCCCGCATTTGGTTAAATATCACAGAGCCTTGTGCAAATTCAGCTTGGGAAATGGGCCTGGCTCATCTGTTCTTTGTTTGACTTGCGGAGACACCTGTTGTCTCCTTGCACAGGCTTCTCTGTGGAATGAGCACTCAGGGCTTCCTACATCCGCCGGCCTAGAAAGCCCAAGTCGTCAGAAATGGACTGATCCTTGCTTCTAGGAAAGACTGAGAGAAGCCGTGAGGAAGCCCTAAAATTATCCCTCCGCATCTGGAAGCACATGAATGAGAAGGCTCTGTTTATAGCTTGATACGTGTTTTGAACAAGTAAGAATGAAAACTCTTGTCTCCCTGCAGACAGTCAACTAGCCAAGATAGATATCTGGGAGGTGGAACAAAAAAAGAGTAGTTAACAGTCAGTAAAGGGCAAACAAAGTGTTGTGTGCAAGAGGATTCGGAAATGGTTACAGAATTGAGGTTAAGGTGACATTTGATTAGGATCTAAAAGCATCTGAATCTACCTGGTATTCTCCCAGTTTCTCCCTTTTAAATCCTAAAGGGGGGAAAACACACAAACACAAGGGAACTGCCTCAGCCAAACACTTTGCCTTCTTCATCCAAAGGGTTTGCTCTAAATCTCACTGTGGGTCTGTAGGCAGAACTACTCGGGGCTCTCTTAGAGGCAGCCCAGGATCTAGCTTTTAAGCTTCTTGTGTGAAAGACATCACAGTTAGCCAACAGAATTATGATGCAAGGCAGACACGTATTTTATATTTTCTAATAGTCACATTAAATGAAGTAAGAAAAAGTGAAATTGCTTTTAGTACCATATTTTATTTAGCCCAACATATCCAAAATATGTCAACATGTAATCAATTTCAGCTAATGACGAATGCAATCAACTCAAGAGAAATTATTAATGGGAATCATTTGCATTCATTTCTGTGCTCACTCTTCAAAATCGGGTTTGCTACATGCCGCTCAACTTGGTTTCCAGTGGAAATACCTGATGTGCATGGAGACTTCATAAAAGTGACAGCTGAAGCAGCAGCTTTACAAACATCCTAGAAAGCATCCAGCAAGGGCTGGAGAAACGGCTCGGTGGTTAAGAGCATGCACTGCCCTTGCAGGGGACCTGAGTTTGAGTTCCAGCACCCATGCTGGGCTGCGTACAAGTGCCTGCAACTCCAGAGCTAAGGGATCTGACACCTTCTTCTGGCTTCTGGAGGCTCCTGCACATCCATGACATGCATTCACACACACACACACACACACACACACACACACACACACAGAGGCACACACAAATGAAAATCATTTAGCAAGTGGATCTAGCACCAACTTTTGAATTGAATATACATTTAGCAATTTCATCAGTCACATTTCAAGCCCTCAATGACCACACATGCCCAGTGGCTCTTACACTGGGCAGCTCAGGTCTCTCTCCTCTCCTCTTACCTGACAAAGCTCAGGTAGGACACAGATTTGGAGTTCCTTGAGAGTATGTGGCAATGAGAACTGAGAGGCAGCAGTTCTCAGCTGTAACCATTAGCTTTCCCAAACTCTGATCCTAGAGTCTCCAACAATTTCTCTCCAGACCATCTGCACGTCTTCAGCACCAACGATAGCACCATGTCTGTTGTGCTTCTATACTGCATTGCCGTAGTTGATGTTTTCTGTTACTTTCTTACAGAACCCAGGACCACAAGCCCAGGGGTAGGCCTTCCCATATCTCTCACCATCAAGAAAAGGCATCACAGTCTTATTCAAAGGCCAGTCTGGCAGAGGCATTTACTAAATTGAGGTTCCCTCTTTCAAAATGACTCTGGCCTGTGCCAAGCTGACGTATAATTAGTTAGCATGTGTGGTCCTGGCCACAGCAGAAGTAGATTGTCTGCTCGGCACTTCAGGACTTGGTCACATCCAGAACAGTAGCCTCAGTAAAGAGCATTAATGCAATTATGCCTCAGCATGAATGGGTCGCCTGCCCATGATCACAGTTTCCTCACTCTTCCCAAAACCCTCAGAGGCTGACTTCATGCTCTACCCAGCATCCTTCTAGGCTCTAATGGGTCTGAGCTGTGTCTGTTAGGCAGCTTGACCAGGAGCAGTTGAGTGAAGAGGAGAGGGTGACCTTTAAGCTAAAGGTCAACTTGGAGTGCTTTTAATATACCTGACTGATGGCTAAATTGAATGGGCGTCAACACAGATAGGAGTGGGGGTCAGCACCTAGCCCCTTGCTGCCTTCCTCCTTGAAACTGAGAGAGAGAGTTTCCAGCTTGGAGAAAAACTGAGAAGGGGGTAACAGTCAGCCCCCAGCTTCAGACAGCAGTACCTCCTGGTATATAAATGTGTATCCTAATAGATTGCCTCCTGCCAGCATGATGCTCTGCCTAAGGAAAGCTGAACCTATCTGGTAGATTCCCAGTGATGAGGCAGTCTGAAAGGCACGGAAGGCACGCCCAGTTCTGGGCGCTGTGATTCATGCCAAACAAGAGCAAATACATTGCAGAGGTCTTTCTAGGAAAGCAAGCAAACAAGCAAACAAACAAACAAAACTGGGATGGCAGGCAAAGTGAGGGGCAGGAGGTGGAAGTGAGGGGCAAGGAGTCTACTTGGTAGTGGTTGTAACAGCGCCAACTAGAGGTGACTCGGCTTCCTTGCCTTAGCTCTTCTGACTCTAGGATCACACCTTTGTGGGACATCCTGTGTGCAGGGGCAGCATACTTAGCAGCGTTTCAAACTTGACCCATAATGTCTCTCCAACCTCACCCCATTTGCAACTGTGTACCCTCTGGAAATTGCCAAAGGACTCCTACAGGAGTCCCTCATCTGGCTGCGTGTATTTTAAAACCACAGTGAGCTTCAAATCCCAGCCTGCAATTCACAGTACAAATAACCTAAGATGGCTTCTAGACCGAGTATTTGGTTCTGTAAAAGGAAGCCATAATATCTGCTTTATAGAGTTGTTATTGGATGCCAATGAGATGATAAAGCAAACAGTTTATTAATAATATAAGCTAATTGGTTTAATTGAAGAGTCTAGGTTGTATTTTTAATCATTAAAATCGTCCATTTTATAGTGGAATATTACTATTCACACTTGGAAGATTATATTCTCCGAAAGTGGCTGCAATAATTCCAATTCTACCGGATCTTCTCAAATTCTTATTTTCTCAGTCCTTAAATCCAAAGGACGTTTATGACTTCCTTAAAGACAATGGAGTGAAGGGGTCTACATGCCCTCGGAGGCTGAGTGAGACAGATGCAGCCTCCTCATGCAGTCAGCGATTTAAGGCAATATATATAGATGCAGTGCTCCAACCCTGGGTCCAGCCTAGGTACCAGACATGAGGATGAAGGAAGCGTCTGATGGTGCCACAGCCTTCCAGGTGCCCTACTGGTCAGAGTAGAGATTGGACAGTCCTGCTGAGTCCTGCCAAACTTTTGGATTCTTAAGCAAACTAAATATTTTGATAAAAATATAAGCAATAAATAGTGTCATGTTAAAAGTTTTACATTTATTCATTTATTTATTTATTTATTTATTTATTTATTTATTTATTTATTTATTATACACATGTATGTATGTGAATATGTGAGGTTGTGCCTCCTGTAACACATGTGTTGCTCTTGTGGGTGGGTTCTCTCTTTCTGCTAAGCAAGTTCAATGGGTCAAATTGAAGTCATCGGTCTCGATAGTAAGTGCTTTTATCTATCTAGTGAACTCACCAGCCCTCATGCTGTGTTAAGTCATTAGGTTTCAGATGAGCTTACCAGACAAAAATAAATAGTTATGCCAACCGTTTGACAGTCTAGAAACTGACTAAGACCCATGGAGTTTCTAGAGACAGTGAGGATCTAGGCTAAAATTTGAACCAAGGACTTACGGTCTCCAAAAGTGCCCTTGTGTTCCTTGGATGATTCTAGCCCCTAAGAAGGAAGCCATTGCTGAAGAGGCAGGCACACCCATCTAAGCTGTGAGCAGCTTCCTTACCCTGAAATCAGCACCACTGAAGGAGGGGAGGAGCAAGGCCTGAACAAGGAGAGAAAAGACTCAGCACTTGAGATTCTGAGGCTGTAGAGATTCCACCCATCCCTGCTGAAAACGGAAATGTCTTATTAAAGCAAAGAGGCAGATCACACCAGGTGAACATGAAAAAGCACACACAGAAACTTTGGGGATGGGTGCACCTGGGAGACGGGCACCCTGAACAGCTGCTGCCCACAGTGCCAGACAATTTCTGAGAAGCTCTGTGCCCAGAGTCCAGTGACAACACTTCCTCTGGGAGGTGATGCAGGCATCGTTATTCTCAACGCTTCTGGTTAGTTTGCTCTGTAGCCTAGTTGGGGCATCCTCCACTGGGGAGGGGAGGGTGGGAAGGAGGCTGCCCTTGGGCCAGCATCAGCTCAGCAGCTAATGCTGAGGACACAGACTTGCAGAGCCTGCAGAAAGATGGAGTTTGATCAGAAGTTGATGTTTCTGATTTGCTTCATGTCTCTGTGAGGTGAATTAAAAATCAAGCCTAGTCTAGCTTCAAGTGAAGATGAAGAGTCAGCAAATTCAGAGACTGCTTAAAGGTCCCATTAATACACTCATTGCCCAGAATGACATTCAATGCCCTGGCATGAGTGTAGGCCATTGGGAGTTTTGCCTCTGGTACAAAAGGGTGGTACGAAGGGAGAAACTTCCCCTCTCTAGCTACTGGGTAGAGAACATGGATGGTCCTTCCCTCTAATACTAAAAAGAAGTGGTAGGAGAAATTTTTCCATCAATGAAAGTGATTGGAATATTGACAGGGTTAAATTGAGACACAACATACCACCATGGGTTGGACGCAAAAAGTATGGATTTCACTCATTTGCCCTTCAGTGATTTCTGGCTTTTGTTACCCATCTCCTTTCCCCATCTACTTTTTAAAAAACGCTTCCATGTTTTGGAGCATTCGGAAGTAGAAGCAGGTGCCTTGGAAGGCAGCCTATTGAAGTGCATCAGAGAGGCCTCTCCATCTGCCCACGCATCTTCAGCCTTGTCCTTTGGGGAGCTCCAACTCAGGAGGTAACTCCTCCATCACCTGCTCTGAAAGTCATCCCTCATTTCCTCCATCTGTGTGGGCGCCCTCTCCACCCTCTTCCCACAGCCATATGTAGTAACATTCTTCCCAATGTGATAACGCTTCTCTTTGAAATGCATTCTTCTCTGTGCAATAGCATCCTTTGGATTTTTGGTGGCTTTATTCATGTCTGTTTTCCACAATAGATGGTGACCCTAGCCCTAGATCTGGCATTCTATAAGCACTGAACATGAATTGTGAAGAATGAATAATTTAGTAGACCACGCATATAGTTCCTTGGCGAGTCTTAGTTTCCACATCTGTCAGGTGAGGATGAAGAAGTGTGGTAAGGGCAGTGCCATTCTCCATGATCTCTCTATAGAACTGGAGAGAAAGAACAGAGGGGGGAAGGTCAACCAAGACAATTAATAAACTAAAATGATGGTGACATGTAACTGAGCCACTATATGGGACATAGACAAACATGATATTTATATGGTCAGGTGATTATATAGAGGTCAAAAGGTCACCAGTTGGAAGTAGCCAAGGTTACGTAAGGGTGTCAGTTTGGTAAACAGAACTCCTATCCTCCAAAGAGAGGCAATCAAAGACCTTTTCAGGAGGCAGAACTAAATCAGAGCCAGGAGACATGTCCAGGCATAGATAGAACACTTCTGAATCAAGGAGCCATGGCCTAGGACATTTTGAACACATGTGATGGGTAGAGACTCAGGATGAAGAGCTATCCGATGTCAACCTGTGGAGTTATACCCCAGACTAGACCAATATGAACTTCTATACTGTCTGTGAGTAAATGCCATGGGGCACCTTTGCTTTGATTGGTTTTCTGGGAAAATCCTGGAGTGTTCAAGAGGGGAGCCTATGTAGGCTCTTGAGGTCCCTGTGGAGAGCTGGAAATAGATACTTAAGATGCAAAGACTCTCTGGGATGATGTACATATTTAATACACACTCCTAGCTCTGTAAAAAATCTTCCCTAGGAAACAGAATCACCTATACAAGTGTCACACCTCCAAAACCATGCATGGTCCCATAGTGACCATGACATATACCATTGTGGTAAAGCTCAGAGATTCAACAATGCACATGTGCTTAAATTCTTTTTTTGATTGACACGTATGAAACATTTGTGCTGTGTCAGTCCATGAACAAACAAGAAACATTCCCTCAAGGAGCTCACAGCACTAAGTTCACATCAGCAAACCAAAGCCATTAGCACAGAAATGTGTCTGATGTGTTTATATGTATCTTGTGAGTTCCTTTAAAATTCTCATAGAAGCCTATGGGTGATTAATATTCCCATGCTGTACCCTCGTCTCTCTATGTGCAATCCTAAAGGCTCCCCACCCACCCACTTTAGCTTAGTCAGCAGGTTGTAGAATTTTCCAGAATGACACCACCTTCCATTTGCATAACCAATGAAGAAGTGCAGCTCTATCCTTATTCCCACAGGAGAAGCCATCTAGGTCTTTTATAGGGACATTATTTTGTGGCAACCTTGTTAGCTGGCATTTATGGGGATTCAATCAATAAATTAGATGCTGCTTGGAGTGATGGATTGTTGGTTCACATTTGCTTAAGAGCCCTGAGGACTGGAAGGCAAAGTTAGAAGTTTCTTTTTCACACACACACACACACACACACACACACACACACACACACACACACATCACCACCACCACCACCACCAACAACAACAACAACAACAACATTATCTATAAAATGCCACTTTAACTGCGTTGGGAAGTTGTTCCTCTTGGCCTCTTACAGAGGCCTGTAGGAGTGGGAGGCTCATCCTCGCAGCTGAACCCTCCCAGCACCTTCAGAGATGCACTCTCTTGGGAGGAAATTATGGTGATGAAGCCCCCATCCCTCTGTTCTCCAACCCTTGGGTCAGAAAGGATTCTGCATTCAAAATTTGGGATTTCTCATTTCTCCACTCTCATTCCCAATGCTTTCTGACCACATTACCCTTTGAATATGTCATGTAGGTAGACCTATATCAGCTTGAAAGTGACGCTAGAGTCAGTAGGAGGCAAACCAAGAATGGGTCACCATGAAGACCTTCATCCACCTCTCTCCACTGCCCTACCAGCCATCCAGGTTTAGAAAACTAGGAGGTTCTCAGCAAAGTGTGGTGGCGGACTATCCACTGCTCTGATAATGCCGCCTCTTAAAAGCAGGAGTGATGTGGCCAAAGGCAAGTGTCGGGATTTCTTTCTCACTCCTCACTTCAGCACTAGCAAAGAGGATCTCACCCTACTGTTTGTTTGTCTGCTTGTTTGTTTGTTTATTGGCAATGGATATCAGCACATATAGTGTTAAGCCTCCATTTGTACCTGAGTTAGCTTCAGCTTTTGAGAAGGTAACTTTCTTCTAGCCCAGTGACAGCACTAATATCTCCAGCCTGAGCTCTTTGCTGTCTGTTTTGGTTCTCTGTGTCCCTCTTCCTCCTCTCTTCTACCAATCTGATTTCCTCATGCATTTCAAGGACCATCCAATAGTTGGTATCTTATAAAGGTTTTCCATGGTAGGAACATTATGTAAAGAACTCTGCCCTGCACCAAGTTGGTGGATCCTCGGGGTTTGCCCACTAACCCACTGTTTGCCCACTAACCCACTAAGTATGTCATTGCTTCAGGTATCAGTTAGAAAGAATATTAGCAGTCCATCACCCTTCCCTTCTGAGTCCTGGAGGCCAGAGCCCCTCTCTTCTCAGTGAATGGTTAAGACCAGTGCTGAGAAGTCCCAAAAGTCCTGGCAAGAAGATGGGGCCAACCAGACATTGTTTGAAGAAAGGGCACAGTGGCTTTGGGAAGACCCAGGTAAGTATCCTAAGAGGAACTGTGACCTAAACCTGATCCAATAGACCTTGCCTAATCAGACCATGAATGCACAGCTCTTGCTAAACCTCTCTCAGCCACTCCTAGTACCTTCCTGAAAACACATGAATTATTACTAAAGTTCTCCTAAATCTCCGTGGGACCCTAAAGTCTTGCTGGAATGGCTTAGGTCCTATTCTCTGCACAGAATTCATTAGGTTTAGCTTCCTGCTGACATCATGTGCTGGAGAAATGTGGACTGATTTGTGCTCTCTTTACCGGGCAACTCTCTTCAGCCTGGAAGTGAGCACACACTCCCCCTAACACTCCCTCGGGCCTCCCCAGAATGTTCACCAGCACCTGATTATTCTGTTCTCTCTGAGTCTTCCTCCCACAGCTCCTTGACAGGCAGTAGAAAAGATGGCCTCGAAAGAGCCTCTTGGCCCACTTAGACTTGGACATGTGCCAATCTTGACAGTCCAAGAGCCCTTTCCTGCAGAGCTGCTGTCTTGCTGATTTCTAGAGTCTGATGCAGTTTAAAAGGTTCTATTTGCTCCTGTGTGGCACTGCTGTCATGACTGACATAACCTCAAGAGCAGCTGAACAAGATGCCCTCATCCCAATGATCACCTGGAGGGGACAGTCAAGGTGAGAGTGCCACTACATATTTGGAGAAAAAAACATATCACTTAATCTTTCATGATATTGTTTTGCTGTGTAAGGAACTTGACCTTGCAGTGAAGGTTTTTGTGTGATAATGGAGGTTTTGTCCAGGCTGGGGCAGGGACAGAGAAGAAGGGAAATATGAATGCCTAACTATCATAGAGTGGAGGACAGTAGTTATGCAGATTTTCCCAAATGGTGAATACCTGAAAATGGGTACAGATGGCTGAGGAATACGCTGAGCTAGGCCACACTCTCCTATAGAGGGGAATGCAGGTCAGAGAAAACATGAACACGGCAAGTGCTAATACTAGGATTTTGGACTTGAAGTTTGGTTCCAGCTGTACCCCTTCCTAGCCAGATAGTCTCGGGCAAGTTCCTTCACCTCTCCCACTTTCAGTTTCATGGAAACTTCCCTGGCAGGTCTAAAAGCAATCCAGACCCTGTGTTATCAAGTGTATGTAAAAATCAAACCCCCCCCTACATCATTGAGTATTTCAGGGCCTGGGACAGACCCTGCAAGAATATGTATTAAGATCTATTAGTGATGTCTGCAAAATGCACAAGGGGAGGGAACAACAGAAGCATCAAAATTGTAGCACTCTTGGGCTAGTACTAGTAGGTACCTACTACTATTAACTGATAGGTATTCAATCAGACTGCCACACCTGGGCCATGAAAACATTTGTCTGTCTGTCTATCTACTATCTATCAGTTGATAGATAGATAGATAGATAGATAGATAGATAGATAGATAGATAGATAGAGATGAGGTAAAGATAGAGGTAGATGTAGAGATACCTGGGAAGTTGTATGTATGATAACTGAGCAAAGGGTGAGCTTCTATCTGACTTTCTCTCCTGGAAATCTCCACAGTCCTTGAGAGCCAAGGCACCCGCTTCTCGCTGGCCCAGTGTTCAAACAGAAGATGTCCAGAGTGATGGATACAGGGGAGGGAATGAGGTGGGTAGGGCCAGGGAGTGTTAAGCAATGGGGCCTTAATGCTCTGTAATTGCTTTTCCAATTGGCCTCCAGGTTGGAATAATCTCATTACGTGAACTGCTGAACCCTGAGGCTCAGCCTGTGAAAATATTGTTACATGAATCTGTTCTCTTTCATTTAGGCTGATGTTCACACACTTCCCTCCATGGGAATGTTCCTGGCTGTCTTGAGACTAGGCAAGAGAGTTGTTGACTTTTGATTTAATCCACTTAATCGTTATACTGCTATGTGAGCATGCATGGGTGTGTGTGTGTGTGTGTGTGTGTGTGTGTGAAGTTTTACAAACTGGCCTTCCAACATGTAGCTTTTAAGGTTTTTACGCCTTTATTGCATCCTTCCTTGCCATTTTTTCAGGTGAACTTCCCAGTCAGAACTTCCAATACACCAGCATGGCAACACCTCTTGCTGTGCACAAGAAGACCCCAGGACTCAGCTGCTCCCAACATTTGAACTTTGATATGTTAGCCCATTCCTCTGGGGCTTAGTTCCCCGTCTGTCCCACAGGGTCATGACCCCGACTCAAATGGTCCCATTGATGGTGTTGTAAGAAACAGATAAGTTCTGGAGTCATCTTTGAGGAGAAGGGAGGCAGACTTAACCCACACTGTAAAGCAGCGTGGTCTCTGGAGCAGTATTCCCAGACCTGGATGCATCTTAGGGTCACTTGTGGCCTTTGAGAACTGCTGGAATCTTCTGATGCCCGCTCCTCTCTGAGTGGGTCTCTTATTGGAGCTCTCATTTTTAAAGGGTGTTTTGGATTTTAGGTTTGTTTTTTTTTTTTTGTTGTTTTTTTGGCTTCGTTTTGCTTTGGTGGGGACTTGCTGTCATCATTGTTATTTTTGTTTTGTTTTTGTTTTTTTGGCATGGTCCCACTGTGCAGCTAACCTGGAACTTCCTATGTAGACCAGGCTGGTCTCTACCTCACAGCGATCCATCTGCCTCTGCCTCCCAACTGCTAAGATTAAACTCTGCCTGTGACTTGAATGTGCAGCACGGCGTGGTGGCACTAGAGCAGGCTGAGCGGTTTAGTCTGGTCCTCCCTGCAGAAGGCCCCCTGAATTCTCTGAAATTTCAAGTCATCCCCCTCCCAGAAATAGCTCAGGACTGCTTGTTCTAATGCCAAGAACATTCTCTACCCTTTGCCCCCAGTGAATTGTCTCCTAATGAGCCATGAATGAGCTCTAAAAATATTTCACAACCTGAGTTGTGAAAGTGATTTTTCTCACAAATGCAGAGGGTTAACTCACCTGTGAGAATTTCTTTTTAAAAGCTGATAAATGTCAAAGCTTAAGGAGCATAACATCTCTTCCTTCTCAGGTTCTCCGCCCTAGAAGTGTGAGGTCCCCAAAAGAGCTCAGTGTCTAAGTGGATGTGGATGTAGGAGCAGAATTAGCAGAATTGGAATTCCAAGACGGATGTCAGGTTCAGCAGGTGTGCTGTGATCAATTAGTGATGCCTGCTGTGTGCAATTTGGAGAGGGACAAGCAGCAAGCTAGTCTGTATGCCCTGAATGAAGTTCTCAGACACACTCACTAGCTACGGTATGCCAGCCACCATCTCTTTCTCAAACTGCACATGGGTTTTGAGGCTAAATGGTTTGAGATAGGTCTAGTGAGACTCGGGATGGCCTTGAACTCACTATGTAGTCTACAATGACCTTGATCTCCTGATCTTCCTGACTCTACTTCCTCAGTGCTGGGGTGACAGGTGAATGTTACCACACTCAGTTTATCTAGACCTGGGGGTTGACCAAGGGCTTCTTGCGTGCTGCCAAATGAGGTGCATCCCCAGCCCTGAAATGGGTTCTCTTTTCTACTGTGCAAATCTCTGAAGGATTTCAGTTCTCAGCATTTGAGAAGACCATGCCCATGTCTAATCACAAGCTCTCTGTTTAAGGGACATATCCTCCCTCATAACCAAATGTAGAAAAGAAAAAAGACTAGGCTCGTGCAAGTTTTACATCCATGTCCTCTACTCCTGACTTCCCTTTATCCAAAGTAGTTCTAGGACAGGCACTGTGTCATTCAACCTCGAGCAAGTGGCTTTCAGAGGTGTGTGTGGGAGACATCTGGAAAGCCATGCTGCTGTGTGATCTCTTCATTTAGTTGTTGAGAAGGAACCATGTCACCTGGGAGTCCTTTGCCTCCATGCTCACTCGACTCTGGATACACCCTGTGCTATGATTCAGGACAGTAATGGGGTTCAGGGTCTCAATGACTTGCGTATTCAAGGCTAGATGAAGTAAAACAGGAAATAAACATATAAAGGATATTCCATGTCATGCCATCAGAGAATCAAAAGTGAAACAATAACGGCTATGTCTTAGTCAGGGTTTTTATTACTGCCACGAAACACCATGACCAAAACAAGTTGGGGAGGAAAGGGTTTGTTTGGCTTATACTTCCAGATCACAATCCATCATTGGAGGAAGTCAGGACAGGAACTCAAGCAGGGCTGGAACCTGGAGGCAGGAGCTGATGCAGAGGCCATGGTGGCACAATGCTTCCTGGCTTGCTCATCATGGCTTGCTCAACCTGCTTCCTGGTGGAAACCAGAACCCCCAGCCCAGGGATGGCACCACTCACTATGGGCTGAGCCCTTCCCCACTGAGAAAACACCTTACAGCTGGATCTCTGGGAGGCATTTTCTCAACTGAGGCTCCTTTAGGTCAGATCACTCTGATACACAAAACCGGCCAGAACAGAATAGCACAGCACGCCTCTTCTAACCTCAACGCTGTCAACAGCAAGTGCTGGCAGCCAATGGGGTGGCCATGAATTGATGCTGGGAATGCAAAGTGGCGCAAGAGCTTTGGAAGACAAATGAACAGTTTCTTATAAAAGTAAACGCAGCCAAACACACTACAGGAACCAGCAGTCACGCTCCTTTATACCAAAGGAATTGAAAACATCTGTCCAGCCAAAGCTCTGTTCAGTGTTTGTAGATGCTTTCTTCATAATTACCACATCTAAAAGTAAACAAAGTGTCCTTCAGTGGATGGAGAACTCAATAACAGGAGGCATAATCCAGGCACTGGAATATTAGGCAACACCAAAAGTGGAAGAGTTATCAAGGTTTGAAAAGACATAGAGGAGATGCCAATACATATCATTCAATGAAAGACACCAATCTGAAAAAGTAATATACTTGTTTCAGACAACTACATTCTGGAAAGGGTGTAACTTCCCAGAAAGTTAAGAGGTCAGTGGTTGCTAAAGAGCAGGGTTGGGGTGTGAATAGATGAAACCCAGAGAATTCTGGAGGGATTAAAACTATTCCCTGTGCTGCTGTGGCGGTAAATACATGCCATTGTGTATTTGGCCGATCCTAAAGAACGTGTAACAGCAATAGTGATGGTTAGTGTGAGCCATGGCTTTGAGTGATAATGACATGCCAACGCAGGGTCAGAAGGAACAAGAAGGAACCCCTGTGATGAGGGATACTAGAGAGGACACACGAGTGTAGCCAGAGGCTGCATCTTATGTGATGAACACAAAGCTGTCCTAAAATATATAAAATCTACTGAGACAGAGGAAGAGGAGAGATAGGGAGAAAGGGAGGGGGGAGTGTACAACTTGTCAACTCCATTGTCACCACAGGCTTCACATTTAGGAACATTGGCCTACTTGGGGTTCCATTTTCTGTGCCTTGTACCACCTTTCTGGTACTTTAATCACGACACAGGAATTCCACAGGCACAGAAGAATGGAAACACAGCCATGAGCACAGTACACAGACCAGCTTTAAGCCAAGAGTTCAGACATGTGACTGCATAATGGCCCCTTGTGGTAAATGACTTAGGGAGAAAATATGAGGCCGTTGTGCAATATGAAGGGTCCTTCCGTAGGAAGAGTTCTCTTGAGAGAAGGACTGTGATCTGAAGGTGATCTATTCCTAGTGACAATGACATCAGTCACTGCCCCTCTGGCCAGGTGCTTTCCAGAACCTTTGTGTGTGACACTGTCTTGTTAAATTATCTAGTATCCCTAGGAGGGGAATACTATTATTATGTCCATTTAAAGTGCAAAAACTGAGGTGCCAAGAAATGAACCATGTTCCTCACATAGTTCATGTAATAATGTGCACGGAGCCAGCACTTGGATATGGTCATTTGATTGCAGATGGGGAAGGGAAAAGGAACATGAAAACCATAGACCATGGGCAAATCGTATTAAGCTAAACAAAAGAGAACAGAGGTGAGGTAGAAGGATTGCTAAGCCCAGAGGCCTCCATAGGGTTTTACATCTGATTCTAGTATGAGAGACACTCATTCAAGGGTGGGCTTTGGGTGAAAAACAGCACAATGAATCAATAAAAGTCTGTGTTGGCTTTAATTAATGGGAGTGGTGACAGAGGCATGTTTTTAAGTAGAAGCAGGGAATCTAGTTGGTTTTTTTATTTGAGTAGTTTAATGAAAAGGGAGAGATACTGAGCCAATCCTTCTGTTCTGTCTATACCTTTCCAGGGTATCTTGCACTATAACTGACAAGTGATGTCCTTGTCTTTTCCACTGAGCTCAGAGTGGATGGTAAAATTTCTGTTTAACCCCTGCCCTTGTTTCAGCAGCATCTACCATGCAACCTTCCAGGCAGCACAAGAAATATACCAAACGCCCGCATTGTGATTAAACACGAGCCACCACCTACAGCTGAACCTTCCTCAGAGAGCACACCAAACCAGTGTGTGCCCTGCCTCAACAACCACTGACCTCATCACAGGCCCTCAAGTTGGATGAGACATGTCTGTGTTTCCCTGGGACGCAAGAGAGAAATTGCTAAGGTTCATCTACATCTGAGCTAACAGCAGCACAGATGTGCTAGCCAGATGGCAGCTCTGTCATTCAGTGAGAAGATTGCCATCAGTCCATCAACCTAATTTCTCAGACTCAGGATGTAGAAGTTGTCATGGTAGTGACAGGATGCAAGCATGAGGTGGCATCTGGGGGTTTCTGCAGATGCCATCACTGTTGTTAAAACACGAAGCTTTGTGCATGGAACTGTGGACAGGAAGCTTCCAGCTGCAATCAGCTCAGATGGCAAATCCCTGACGAGGAAGAAAAAGGGGGGGAGATCGGTGAGGCAAAAGAAGAGTAGCACCTCATCTGGGCTCCAAGGAAACCACACACTCAGTGCACAGTGCACAGAAGAGACAAGGGACCGTGTGGTACTTAGAGGGACATGTTGGGGACTGAGAACTTTGTCTTTGTAGCCATCCTGGCCAGAATGAAGATATTCTAAAGACAGCCTCCCTTCGGCTCTCAGATTATTAGAGCAGTGGACTCTAGGAAGCTGGAGTTTTTCCAAGGAGCTCATGCTGGAAGACAGGAAAGGCAGGGAGCCTGATGTCAGCCTGAGGGGAACTTGTCTCTCAGAAAGAGATTTCATACAGTTCTGACAACTTGTCAGACCACCTTGCAGGACAGACTGGAGGAGAGAATAATCATGGTAGGGGAGGCTTTGTTTCTTAACCAAGGCTGCTTAGGTTACGTGAACCTCTTGCCTTCTATTTAAACATAAACTTCATGTTGGGACCTGAAAATAGACTTGGTGGGTGTGTGGTAGGGGGTCACTGAACCTCTTTTTTTCCCCAGGGTAGTCACACTAAATAAACGTGTATGTGTGCATGTGTATACATGTATGTGTGTTTCTATGTGTGTGCATGTCTGTATAAGTGTTTGTGTTTGTGTTTGTGTGGTGTGTGTGTGTGTGTGTGTGTGTGTGTTGCTTTTAAGTACGATTTGTTGGTCTGTTGAAGATGAGTGGGTGTGTCTAGTTCACTACAGTGCTGGGACACACTCCCTGATCTTAACAGCTCTGATAACATTTAAGAATTCATCCTAGGATCCTTTACAGCACGTCCCTTAATGCAGTCCAATAGCATTCTGTTCACACGAAATTCAGAGCCTGTTGACACAAAGCACAAACTGGCTGACTGGCCAGTGGACTATACCAGCCAGCTGCTCACTTCTGTGCAGCCTGTCAGCTTCGCGTGTCTTTTACAGTCTTACGTGGTTGAAAACAAATAGAAAGAATCCTGTTCAGTGACATGTAAGAGTTACATAAAATTCAGATTTCAGCACTCAGAAATGAACTCTAGCTGGCACAGGGCCACACTCATTTGTCTCGGTATTGTCTGTGTCCACTTTCATGCTGCAGTGACAGAGCTGAGTCCATGTGGCACAGGCTGTCTGGCCTGCATATCCTGAAATAGTCACCATCTGGCTCTTTCCAGAAAAGTATTTGCTGACTCGGGGATTGCATGGTGCATTCCTGTGTCTATGAGTGTGAGTGTGACCCTGAGTCTTGTGGGACCTGGGAGTCCCTGCAGGTAGGTGGCCCGTATGAGGAGTGGATGATAAAGCATGTGGTTTGCAGAAAACAATGGTCTTTAAGGGAGTAATAAAGTGATGATCTATATCTATACAGAGGGTTGCTATGTGCAAACAAGTTTATGTGTATGGATGTGTGTGTGTGTGTGTGTGTGTGTGTGTGTTATACAAGGGTAGTTATGTCTGTGTCTGTGTGTGTATTTGTTCATGACAGGTTGGATGGAGACTTTGAGCAAAATAAGTATTTTGCAAGGAATGTTTCATGCAATACTAGCTGCAAGGTATGCCCTGGCATTGTACACATGAGTTGGGTGGTCTCCTGAGCATAAGAAGCATTGATGGGTAAAGTGAGGCAGGCTTTTCCTCCACAGGCCTTTAGGAGGCTTTAATGTGTTCATGTCTACTCTTTCCAAATATAAGGAACAGTGCTCTTTCTCCTGCCTGGTCATTTGTTTTCGGGTCCTTCACTCTGCCATTCAAGAGCTGGGAAATGATGGCAAGAGGAAGCCAGTCATTCAATGTACCTGTCAGTCAGGGACACCAACACTCACTGAACCCTAAGCTCTGACTTAGTTTTTGTGACTCTAAAGGGTCTCTATGAGCAATGAGGTCCTTTGAAACTGGTCAGTTTCAGGAGTGGCAGCTGGGATTCTTTACTGGAAATAGTATTGTCACCTTTCAAAGGGAGACTTATGAGCCCCTTGAACAAACATTTTCCTATGATTTCACCTGGGACATTTGCCAAGACGAGGGCTGTGAAACCCTCAGGCAATCAGAGAGCCTGGTAGACTTCGAATGGCACACTGACCTGGCCCCTACAGAGGTTTCCAAGGGCAAGGGCAAGATCACAAGGCAAAAAGAGAAACTGCAAAGTCACTCTGCAAGAGTCTGACAAAGATTAAAAACACGAGGTAACCTGTGAAAGAAATCAGAAGCATCAGTCAAAAGTAAGAGGAATCATGGGGAGCCAAAAGTTGAGGAGTAGGGCTGTGATATTATTCCAGAGATTCTGGGTCATGAGTACAAATGCTTTATGAAGTGCTGAGGGCCTTTGGCTAGAAGGTCAGAGTGGTTTTTAAGGACATCAGGCTGGCTTGGACCATCTGAATCAACCCATGTTAGGATCTGAGGACTTAGTTAATTTAATGTAATTGATGATTAATTAATTTAAATATGCAGAGTTATGGTGGTCATAACTGGTCTGATCATTGATAGAGTGTCTTGACTCTCATCTTCCCTATGCCCTACTCTGAGAGCACCTCTTTCTTCCAAGGTTCCCCCTCTCCAGCACAGCACTAACTCATCTCTTCATCAGTCTATTTACTTGATGAAAAGCAACATAGCAAATGGGTAGCAGCTTCCGGGTGGGTTCTTCCCACCATGAGGCAACCCTCCCAATCCCACAACCACAGATTCATCTACAGAAAGGGCTGGACTACAGGAGCAGAGTCTTAAACACCTGTCTCCTCTGGGCAATTGAGCTACCTTCCCTCAAGGGCTTCTCTGTGTTTAGAGTGATGCGAGTAAGTGTCTGGATAAATAACAGTTATTAAATGGGTAAATGTCTCCCTAGACTAAGCAAGTCTGAGGCCCCATATACTGGCTGGACTCGTTTGTTTATTTAGATTTTAGGGGACACTGGGATGTGAGTGTAATAACAGGAGACTTTTCGCAAGTCATTCTGCTTGGTTAAATAGAGAAAGGTCTCAGGCTGGCTTTAAGAGGGGAGGATAGGGAAACAGACTGCTACAGGTATTTTTAGATCTTTTCTAACAAAAATCACTCGCACGCAAATACTGGGATCTCTTTCAGTGCTTCTCTTTGGTCTATTAAAGCTGTGGAAGTCACACAATAGAGCTGCCTTTCCACCCCTCACTGACAATCTTCTAATAAAAGGCTCCTGGACTGGAGTTTAATCTGAATAGATGGTTTGTGGAGGTTTTTTTTTTTTTTAAATCCCTGTTAGGATAATTAGGAGAACATACTTGTGGAGTTTGCAAGCCTTTATCTTCCTTACTGCTGGGGAGCTGAAGAGCACATCTATCTTGTGGGGTTGGTCTAAGTGGAAAGCAGGTGGGGCAAAGAGGGGTTTTGCAGGAGAAATGAATTTCTGTCAGTTGGAAATGGATTTCTGTTCTCGTGATAAATACAAAGCCAATGCTTTATTTTTCTTTCCAAAAAAAAATATGTGTTGGCCTTGGTCAAGACTGTCATTTTCTTATTTCAATTCTTTTTTGCCTTCAGTGGTAAACATTAAATATTAGCTATGTAAGCTCATCAGCCGTGGTGAACTGTCATGGCTTGGAGTGAACATTCAAGGTCCTTTCAAAACTTAGTATACTGTAACTACACTAGACTTAGGAAGTTCTGTGGTGTAGAAGTGCTCATTTATGTCAGCTAGCCACACATACACACATATACACATACATGTACATATAAACATACATACACATTAGAAGATACATATAAACATATGCATATGCATATATAAACATATGCATGTACACATAATACTAGTATATACATATATATGTACACATAAGCATGCATACACATATATGTATATACACACCTACATGAATACACACACACACACACACATTTTCCACGTAGAGTTTATTAACACCCTCCGACAGTTACCCATCATTCTTACAGAGGACTCTAGTCAATCTGGAGGACTCAGGACTGCAGGCACATCTCTCCCTACAGTGTTTTTTGACTGCTAAGTGCAGAAGAGCAGATTAATATATGGTTACTAACAAGGTCAAGGAAGAAAACGGAAGCTGTCATTGGGGCTCTAGTTCATTATTTAGAGGTTCCTCAAAGATCTGGAGATTGACTGTGAAATTAGTTTCCCAGCACAATGGATGTCAAGGAGAAAAGTCAGCCACTCAAAGCCTTGGCTTCTAGTCCATTAGCAGACATGAGTGAGGTTTTTCATTCAATTATTGTCTTAGGTCCTCTCTCTGGTCCTCCCATCAGAAGAAGCTTCTGATGGAAAAAAATTACTAATTAAGATCAGGAAAAGAAACCTTTTGTGGTTTTTATTTCTCCTGTTTTAAAATATTGAACAAAGGAGGGGGTTTTATTCTGATATCTCCCTGAACATGTGTATTTTGTGTGGCTACAGAGTTGTGTATATTGGGAAACAATTCACAGTGTATTGGGAGCTTGTTCTGCAGGTGTTCTAGCTGTTGGAGCAGGCCCTGCTAGTGTCAAGCAAAATCCTACAACTGCACAGAGATGCCCCCATGGTCTGCCTTCCCCCCTTCCCTATAGACAAGCAGTTTGAGAGACCAGCTCTTTCTGGTTTTCCAAGCTTCATTATCTGTTTTGTTTTAAACACCACTGATCTGATTTACTTGGGAAACCTTGTCCTCCAACCTTCTTCCAAAGAACTGTCAGTTGTCTGTTCTTTATTAACACTAGCTAGCCTGAGAGCACCAGTATTGTGAGGAAGAAAGTAAATGTTCCACAGCTTACTCATCTCTCTAGACCAGCGGTTCTCAACCTTCCTAATGCTGTGATCCTTAAATACAGTTCCTCAGGCTGTGGGGACCTCCAACCATAGAAATGTTTTTGTTGCAACTTCACAATTGTATTTTTGCCACAGTTATGAATGGTAGCATGAATATTTTGGGAGATAGAGGTTTTCCAAAGGAGTTGTGGCCCACAGGTTGAGAACCATGGCTCTAGACCATCTGTCTCTCTCCCCCGTAAAGCTCTCTGTGGTGATAAGAATTTAGAAAAATTGATCGTCTCTCTCTTACTCAGCACAGTAGCCAACAGCACCTGAAGTCACTGAGTGCTCACATACAAGGACTCGAGTTTGATATCTAGTTGGTAATTAAACTCAAATGTTAATAGACAATGTGACTGGAAGCTACCATCTTGCACAGTGAACATTCTGCATAATTTCTAGAATTTTCCTGAGAGATAATATCCTATTGATAAACAAATGTTTCCTGACTGCTATGACAACAACGTCCAGATACATTATACTTCTTATATTTGTTATACATTAAACATATATACACTACTAATAAACTAGTCCCTTTACCCATAATCAGCATTGATATCCATTTGATGTATTCATAGACATACAAATATGCTTACTGAATAGGATTGATGCTTTAAAATGATAAGCAACTTGCGAGGGTCCCTTAGACATAACTGTTAGGACTGGAGGTAGAATCCGTAACCATTTGTCCCCAGACAACTCAGTGGTTCAGCCTGCACTTTACATGTGATCAGGATAAAACCTGGATCACTTTGACCACGCTTCACGACATCCACTGTTATGTTGGATTTCACTCGGTGTAACTTGTATTTTGATGGCAATAAGCCCTTCCAATTTAACAAGTACAAAATCATGTGGTGGTATTTGATATTTTGTCAAGCTGCTCATCTCAAACATTCTAAGTACCCTTCTCTCAGAGTTAAGAATGTATCTAGGTTGCCCTTGAATATTTTGGTACCAGTGGGTATTGAAGAAGCTCCTCTTACAGAGGTGCACGGCAAGTTTTTAAGTTTTTGCATGTGAAGGATGCTGTTTGCTACCCCGTATAAATGTTCATGAGAGGAATTGCTTCTGGAGCTATGTACCCAGTAACTGGGAAGGAGTCATATGCTCTGTCTGATGCTAATCCTGCAACTGACTCTACTGCCTGGTATGCTTTGATCGCCAGGATCTTCACAGCCAAAGCTTGCCTTTGCTTTTGATAACTATGCAGGAAGCTATATTGTAGATATTTTGAAAATGTGTTGCTTTGACTAAGTCTTCTATCAACTATGTATTTTTATTTTCATTAGATTTATTCCTAGGTAATCAAATACTTCGATTTCACAGCCATCTATCACATGATAGATGATTGATAGATAGGTAGATAGATAGATAGATGATAGATGATGATAATAGATAGATAGATGATATATAGATAGATGATAGATGATAGATGATGATGATAGATAAGTAGATGATATATAGATAGATGATGATAGATAGATAGATAGACAGACAGACAGACAGACAGACAGACAGACAGATAGATAGATAGATAGATGATAATAGATAGATGATATATAGATAGATGATTGATGATAGGTAGGTAGATGATAGATAGATAGATAGATAGATAGATAGATAGATAGATAGATAGCAGATGGAAAGATAGAGGGAGAGGGAGATTTGCATAGCACAAGCCAAATCCTTTGCCAATGTACTAGACTAGAAAGTACAAAAAGGATAACACGTTCTGAGCAAAGAGCACAATGTCAAAGTGAGGACATGACCATGCAATGTGTTTTGCTGAAGCACAGGTCACTTTTTTTCTTTCACAAGAAGATTTAGGAAGAAGGAACATGCAGAGGCAGTTTTAAGAGCATCCTTTGGTACCAGGACAGACACCAGCTCAGATGTGAAAGAGTGCAGAACAGAGTTGCTCAGGCAGATCACAATGACAGTGTACTGCTTGGCTTTCAGAACTCAGATAACAGAGACCGAGCATAGGTTCATTTCTGTAGCTCACCAGAGCAAGCCTTGCAAAGTTCCAATGAGCACACACCCTTGGCTAACCCGGTTAAAGTGAGCCTGATTCATCAACCCAGCTGTGCCACATCAGCATTGGGAAATCACTGAAGGAGAGGCGGAAGCAGAATAACCAGAGATCACCAAATCTATCAGGGAAGACAGACAGGGAGCAACTGCATTTAGCAGGGTGGGGACATCTTTTATCCAGAAGAGACCCATCTTATGTAAAATAATAACACAATAGAAATATTCTTATCTAATTATCTTATACTGTTGGATAATGGTGGGAAAATATTTAGGAGCAAAAATAAATGTGTGACTGATAGTAGAGATGTCGTCAAAATGTGAGTGGGCAGAGCCAGTGCTTTGGTCTGATGCAGTGGTTGGGTTGAATTAAACTGGATTGCACCAAATCCCAGGTAGTGATTCTGTAATTAGTGCAAAGTCCATAGAACAGTGTTGACTTAGGTAGCCTGCCTAAGTTCAAGACAGAAAAGAACACGGTGGGATGCCCGGACTGGCTGCTGATCTTTTCCTCTGAACTATCAGATCTTCAAGAGGCTGTACATGAAACATGCTGGTAACCTAAGCCTCCCCTTTCATTGTGGGGTCCCTGGATCAGGAGCAGCAGCCGCTTTACACAGGAACAAGTTTGAAGTGTGGCCCCTCAACTCCCACCTAGACATCCTGAGCTAGGATCTGAATTTTCAAAAAAAAAAAAAAAACTTTTTTTTTACTTTTCAGGTTACATATAAAAGTGCGTGTGCACCTCTGAGGGTGGGCGCCCAAGGAGTCCAGAAGAGTATGTCAGACTCCTCTGGAGCTGGAGTTAGAGTTGGTTTTAACCCGCATGGTGTGGTAGGGACTGAACTCTGGCCCTTTGCAAGATCTGCTGCTAGCACTCTCTCCAGCGGAGCCATCATTCCAGCCCCCAGGAATTGAAGTTTTTCCACATTCCCCAGGCACTGCTCTCAAACAGGTTACCAAGGGCATCTATGAAGCTAACGCACAGTGTCCCAACCACCTGATGATACAATCTTTGTGACATTTCCTGAGCGTCTTTAAGGAGATGAAGGGTATTCCAAGCACCCCAGTGGTATGTAAAGACAGGCATGACCTTGTCTCTGTCTCAAAGGCATTTGAAATCCTGAATAGGATGAAATGAAAACTGGATAAAACCATGTAAAATAATGGTTAAAAATAAATAAATGCCATGTGCTGGAACTGGCACTTGCAGGAATGGTGGGTCATGTTAGTCCAGAAACCAAGCAGAATTTAGGGGTTGGGGTAGGGCAGACTCAGGTATGCAGGAGAGATTGTGGGCTGAAGAACAAGAGCCCCATGGTCTGCCTTCATCCCAACATCCTCTCTCTAGAGATGCTGCAGACCATCTCAATTAATGATCATCCATCCCCCACTACCGTGTGATGGCCTCTTGTTTTTCTTCTGTCCTCCTCTCAAGGGAATCGGTCACTAGCTCATTTACCAGAGGTCTGAATGACTGATGCCAGGTTCAAGGGCTGTCCTTTGGGTTACATTTTGACGGATGGAAACACTTCCTGGTAAAGAGGACTTCTGAGCCCCTACTCATACACTGCAAATTCCTTTTCCTGAAGGATGTTTGATCTCACCTCTTGAGGTGTTGCTCATTTTTCCCACACATGAACTGAGCAGGCGCTTTACTTGAGAGGTGGCTTGGCAGGTAGAGGCAGGTTATGGAGTCAGATGGAGTTGTGGGGACTTGAGAAAGCCTCTTCGCTCCTCTCTGCTTCCTTTCCGCTATCCATGCAAAAAGAATAGCAATTACCCCAGAGAAGTAAAACAAAATGGTTAAGTTGACATCAGCTACTGTTGCTGTATTCTCCCCAACTTCCTAAATTTCTGTGATAATATGAATCTGTTGAGATCTTTTAAAAAATTTTACATTTTATTTGTGTGTGTGTGTGTGTGTGATTTGTTTGTGTGTGTTTGTGTGTGAGAAAGTGCACATACCATAGCATATGTGTGGAGAACAGAAGATGACTTTCAGGAGTCAACAGTTTCCTTCTATCCTGGGGATAGAATTCTAATTGTTAGGCTTGGCTCTGTGTGCCTTTACTAGCCCTGAGATGTGTTTTCAGTACACTATTTCCTAAGATCAACCCCTAGAAACTCTGATACTGTGGGAAGGAGTCCTTGTACTTGACATATTTAACTAACAACAGTGATGATTCTTATTGTCAGGGAAGTAGAAGGATGCTGTCCCTGTGTGTGAGAGATAAAGCAAAGGGATGGAGTTACCTTCCATCTCTTTGACCGGGGAATCAGCAACCATTCACTGTGTGAGCTTCGCTGGGAGCCTCGCACAGGGTGTGAGGTCAGGAGGAAAAGCCCACTCTGGGTCTCAATCCTGACTCAGCCTCTCTCAGAGGTGTGATGAACTCTTGAGTAAACAAGATCTAGTATCTTATGACTCCCTATCTGAGAAAGAAAATGGTACAAGCTGATTTGAGCCTCTCCAGAGCCTGGAGAACAGGAAGACAAAGCCCAATAGGTTGCTTCAATCTAGAAAGGATTCAGCCAGGTAGATCATAGTCTAAAGCTGAAATGAAGAAGAATTCATCAGGTCAGCCAGCCCAGGTCCAGCAAATCACAAAATGCTGAACAGTGTCTACTCTTATCGTGGGTGTTCCAAGGTCTCTTTGTCATTCAAAGTCCAGGACATTTGAGTAATGAAAACCCATGGCCCAGTCATTGAGAGAACTCCCATGAGAGCCAATGCCACGGCAGAAGCTGTTTGCTCAGTGCTCTGATTAGTGCTGAGACCCATGCCGCCTCTGTTCATTTCAAGAAACCACTATGGTATTTCATGTGTCCTCATCTCAGAAACCTTGTCCAAAAGCATGCTGAAAAACAAAATTACCAGATGCTTGTGGAACCAAGTACAAGTGGCCAGCAAGGTACACTTAGAGACAGAAAGGGCCTGAGTCAGGGCCATGGGGGTCTGACTCATAAGAAAAAGTAAGACTTCTCTGTGCTATTGGGATTCTCATGTTGTAGCTATTGGACTTATCTGTTCATGGAGCTGCTTCTCCCTCTTCTATTCTTCTTCTGGGAAAATATCATCCTCTAATATCCTGCTATGGCCAGAAAATTATGCTTACCAAAAATTCATATGCTAAAAACTAATCACTGGACTGTTGATATGAGGAGGGAGAGCCTTTGAGAAGCCACCAGTTGATAGGGTGGAGCCCTCATTAATGGGATAAATGCCCTTATATAAGAAGCCCCTGAGGGCTCCTTCATCTGACTGTCACCAGAAGACAGGTTTCTCTAAGCCCCGAATCTACCAGGACCTTGATTTTGGGCTTTCAAGCTTCCAGAATCATTAAGTTTTCACAACACCCAAATCCACAGGATCTGTTTTCCCAGCCCCAAAGGTCTCCATAACAGGGTAGACAAACATATCTATTGTAGCAGCTGCAGTCACCTCCATCTTGATTGTTCCTCCCAGCTTCTGGAACTCTAAGAAAGAAATTTCAGCTTTTGAAGATCTCCTTTGATTGTGGTGCTTTGTTATAGTAGATTGGATGGACTATATTATAATCTAGAATACGTCACTTGTGCCAAACAATAGGTTCCACCCTGACACCACAAGAGAACGTAACTCTGTTTCAGCCCCACTTCCAGCAATCTCCCTCTTGCCTCCGAACAGACCCCGTCTACCTTCATATCTATGTTTAGAAAAATCTGGAGTCAGTATACAAGGCCTACATTATTTGTCTTTTTGTGTCTGAATTCTTTTTCTTACTAAGGTTTGTAGTCCCATACAATTTCCTAAAAGTGACGCAGTTTCATTCTTCCTTATAGCTGAATAATACTCCGTCTTCTTTCGCATCCATATGTCCATGGATTCCTAGCTGAGTCCATAGTATGGCTATCATGAATAATGCCCCACTGGCCATGGAGCATGGAGTTCATCGTATACTTGATACATAATGGAATTCAGTCATCCTGGGCTAAGCAGCAAAGGAGTGGAGAGGAAGGAGAGAGGAGGGAGGGAAGAGAATGGAGATCTAGACACACAAGTTAGATGAGAGCTCCAGCCCCAGGCTGCAGTTCCTGGAACTAGTCTGCCTACAAAGAGAAGAGGACTAAGTGGCAGGTCAAGGCCTTTGTCACATCTCAAAGTTACCCCAGTGTAAGCAGCAGAGAAAGGTGAGGATGGGTGCCTAACTCGCTTGAGATGGTGGCTGATCTCAAGCTAACAGAAACTCTGGGACATGATGACCTTTAACCAGAATCCACAGCACATCCCTGAGGACCATTTCCTGTGTCTCCTCAGAACACACAGACAGAACAGTGAGTAAGCAAACAGAACGAATCCCAGCCTACCTCTGGGATGCCAACCTGAGCTTCATGCTGCTGCGCGCGGCATAGCCAGGTGCAGAGCGTGTGCTAATCGCATGAACAGTTTCATTCGCTTGATGGCTTTGATTTGTGCTGTGGGGTGCTCCGTCAAGATTCCTTAAACACAAATTGATCTCTGCTAATTCATGCGTCACTGCTGAATATTTTGACACATGACACTTCCTCACATGGGAGAGTCAGTACAGGCTAGCATTCGGCAACGTTCTGTGAACTCAGAATTCCTGTGTGAGCGCTGGCAATGGGAAACCTGTCTACACAACCATCTCATACCCTTTCCACCCTTCCTTTGTTCCCCTTCTGCCCCGAATTCACATTCCTATCCTCTGGGTTTAACTCCTGTGCCCAGTTCTTGCTCTACACTCTCTGCTCTCGCTAACCCTCTCCCCACCTGCTTCATTTTCTTGTGTTGTGAAAACCTGCTTCTCTCCCCACCCCATCATCTGCTGGCTGCCCTGAGCCCTGCCCCCACCCCTCTTTTGGCTGACACCTTCTGCAGTCATCTCCCTTGTCTGCCCCCTCTCCTTCTCTGTATGCTGTGATTTCTCCTTCTCCTTCCTGTGTCTCTCTGCCTGATGGCTACACCCTGCTCCGCCAGGCTGTGGTTGCAGGTCTGCTGGCTATGATGGGCTGAGAAAGAGAGAGAGACGCAGCTGCAGGATGCAGAGCTGAAATGTGATGGTTGAAACCCAGCCTCCTTTCAGCTGCCAACACCAAGCCGTGTCCCCTGAAGGCCAGAAGCACACACTCAGAGCAGAAAAAGCGCACACATCAAGTGCCCCCCACCTACCCCAAGCAGTCTCTACATGGAAACTGATAGGACCAGGGAAGTTCAAACTCCTGCTTCAGCAAATTACCTTGGTGAGGCACTCTGAGCAACAATTAGCATTTATCAGAATAAAGTATCTGTGGCATGAATGAATGGATCCATCAATAATGGAGTGCACAGAGCTGAGGCTCACATCAGCATGCATATGCTTGCTTACTAATGATCAATCATGGACCAACAAAAGTGGGCATAAATCTAAAGCCGTAACAACAATTATAAGATAAATCTATAATGCATATACATCAAGGAAGCAAGACACAATAATAGCACGTAATCTGTTTCCCCAAGCAATTTTCCATTGCTACCTAGGTTCCTCCTCAGGATGACAGCTGCAGTGAGTGAGCCTTCTCTTCCCTATGCAAATGTCCCCATGTTTCCCACATGCTTTCCCTGCCGCTCCCTGCATTTATTCTGTGTGGAGAGTCCATCTCTGTAGTCCCCTTGCCCACTTCTTCTCTCAGCGTTTAAGACCCAGCTCAAGCGTTACTCTACTCCGAAACTTTGTCTGGCCTGTGCAGTGAATTTCTCAGTTTTGACATGCTGGGTGCTGGGCTAGGTGTGGGTGGAAGAGACGGTCGTCAGGAACTAACAAACATCCCTGTTCCCACAGGTCTTGCCTGATCTACAAGCCCTGTAGTACACACCCGGTATCTTCATCGCTACGTGGCTTCCTTCTGGTTCTCCTGCTGCACTGTGCTCACAAAAGTAGATACTGTTCTAGAACAATCTGTGCGTAGTCGGTGCCAGATGACTGGCTACATAAAATGATGAGGGAACTGGGGTTTAGCCGTGTCTAGAGAGTGGCTGAGGTGAGCATCCCCATTGCCTAATCTCCTGCCAGCTCTACGTTCCCTGTGTGTAAGGAGGAACTTGTCCCTTGTTTTTATTTACTGTTCAAGCCTTGCATTGCCAGGCTGTGGATGAAAGCCAGGGACTCTAATCATGAGAACCCTAAGGATGCTGGCAGCTTGATGTTTTAGGAATTATTTACATCTTAGGCATATGCAGGCTTTTGTTTTTGCACTGTATTAAAAGTGACAATTAGGGCTGGGGAGATAGCTTAAAGGTTAGCAGCATGCATTGCTCTTACAGAGGGCCTGCATTTGGTTCCTAGCATCTACATGGGGCAACTCACACACTCACATGCTTTCTGCAGGCCTCTCAGGTACCTGTGCAAACATGTTCACACACACATTCATGCACACGTGCACACACATGCCCAAACAAAAAAGTAAAATAAATATTCATTTTAAAAGTTATTCTTAAAGTGAAGAGTCACAGAGTGAGCTTGTGGTCAAGTTTTAGCCTCTGTATATACAGGTTGACATATGTTCGTTGTTTTTCCAGTATTATTTATATAACATTATGACAGTAACATAACCAGCTCTGAAGCCCAAAGGTGATGATATATTCCCAATTCTCACAAACTTCTTCAATTATCCTAACTTTATCAACACAGAGGAATTCCCAAACACAGTGGCAGGCCACGCACCATCAAGAACTAGACTGCAGGTCATAATTGATGTCCTCAGCGTGGATATTTCAGATCGGTAAATGCAAGGGGTTTCCTAGGGAGTGTATGGCCAGGATCCCCCAAAGCCACTTCCATTATCTGGAAGAAAGGACTGGAACCAGGCTCCAGCCCTGTGTTTTTGCCATTGAAGTACCTCTTGCTAATCTTTTTTGTGTTTAGATCGTGAACGATAAAGAAACAAAGATCTGGTTCTTGTGTGTTGTTGTTTGTAGCATTTTATCTGCTTTAGAAAGTCAAACCAGGAGCTGGAGAGATGACTCACTTGCTAAGAGCATATACCGTTCTTCTAGAAAGCCAGAGTTCAGTTCTCAGCACTCAAATCTGGCAGCTCACATCCACCTATAACACCAGCTTCAGGGGAATCTGACGCCCTCTTCTGGCCTGCTTGGGCACAGAATTCAAAATAAATCTTAAAAATGAATAAGAAGAAAACTACAAACCTTCTTATGCAGGCAGTGCAAATCTCTGAAAAATACTTCTGGGGTGGAACAAAAACAGAGGCCGTTGTGGTGTTGCACTCCAAAGAACTTGGGACGGGAAGGTAGGAGGGTCAAGAGATTAAATTAAATTAAATTTGAGGCCAGACTAGGCTATATGAGACCCTGTCTCAAAAATAATGATAAGTAAAGTAAATAAATAAAATACCATGTGTAAAACTATAATGAAAGCACGTGAACATCATTCACTGTCGTCATCACTGTCAGCATCACCATCATCAGCTTAAGCCCTCAAGCACCTTTCATGAACACACACACACACACACACACACACACACACACACACACATCAATATTTTTTGCAAATCAAATGATAAAGTGCATTAACTGCTTAACATAGCCTCCCAGACAGCAGCAGTCAGAGAAGACAGTCTGTCCAATGCCTCATTTCCCTGTCACTGGATGGTGACTGTCAGCTCGTACGAGTAGGTTGGAATTCTAAGCAGGTGTTTTTGTTTATTGTGTCAAAAACTACAGGTAGTACAGAAAATTCCACCTCTGCCCCAAACCTTGCTCTGAGCCTCTCGAGATGTATGGTATGACATGAATCCCTGGCAGCTTAGACCTTGTGGCTCTAGATCTCATTTTAGAGATTCTGAAGGCAGGTGTGTGGCTATGAGATCGCCAGAGAACACCAAGCTAGGAAGGAGGGGTAGGAGAGACAATCAAGAATCCAGTTCTTGAGAACTTGTTCCTGGTATCACAGTGAACACAAACCCCCGATGAAACGCCTTCACCTCATGTCACACGGCCCAGCCCACATGGCTCAGTGCTAAACCCTGGCAGGAGTGCTTTCCTAAGCCGCTGTGGTTTTCAAAGACAGAGCTTCTTTTCTCTCTAAATGAAAAGCATAAGGTACTGCACAGGCACCCAAAACATCTGTGAATTCAAAACACTGGTTGTGACACTTTTCAGATTTGGGCTTCCAAATATTTTCTTCTGACTGGCAGCCCCTAAATGCCGACTTGTTGGGTGGAGTATGATTAATCACCATATTTTGACCATCATGGATGGAGATTCATTATCGGCTCCCTCATGCAATCGGGCCGCTCCTCTAACAGATCCCCTCCTCCCTTCCCTCCATTCCTCAAGATGAAATTACACGTTCTGGTATTATCACTGTGAAAAGCAAGCCCACATCACGTGGAATAGAGGGAGGTCACCCTTTCCCAGAGGCAATGCTTCAGGGACATCACGGTACAGGAGAGAAAGGTCATGGCGCTCTGAAGGCCAAGACTAGCTCTAAACAGCTATCAGATCTGTAACCAGTCACTTAACCACCCTCAGTTCTACTATTCATAAAGCGGGAGTAATTATAGCCACACGTCCCCTTAAACACTGAAACAAAGAGCCAGCAAGATCCCTCCACTGATAAAGGCACCTGCCACCAAGCTCAAGGACCTAATGTTTGATTCCTAGGACAACATGATGGAAGGAGAGCCAATTCCTACAAGTTGCCCTCTGATCTCAACACCCAAGCTATATGTGTGTGTCTTCCCAACAAAAGTACACACACACACACACACACACACACACACACACACACACACACACCAAATAACAATGTATAGGGTTTTTGTTTTAAAAAAAATAATTAAGCATTGAGATATGTACAAAGGTATTTGGTAAGATGTAAAACATTTTTAAGAGACAAAAGGAAAGAAACTGTTGTTGACATTATCAATATTTCTGTAGTCTTCATGGTGGCCAAAATGTTTTCTTTTATCTTCACAATCAGCAATACATCTTGAGCAGAAAAACAAAGCCACCTCTTCATCCTTGGGGTAACTACATTGTTACCTACAAGATCAGGAGACTCACCTCTTCTTGCCCGTGAAATGTCAATGGTTAAACCACCAACAAGGTTTCTCTGTGAGCCTTGGACTGCCCATGCCTGTACTCCCAAAATGCTCCAGAACCTTTTGGAATTCATTTGGGCTGTTGGGCTCCTGATGGTGAACTTCGCATGGGTCCCCAAGCTCCATGGGTGCAGGGTGACAAGGAGGCTCCTATATTGGAGAGTGACAGACCCAGCAAGACAGCCTGGTTACCCACACCATTTCTGCATGTTTCAGCATGGCGTGGGTTTGATCATGTGTTCCTAGGTAGGCAGACTGGCAGGTGTCATGGCCGACATCAGTGTGACTTCCTCCTGAGGCAATGCGCTCTGCCCTCAGCCTTTATCTCTCCCTTCTTCTCTACCTGTGGTGGGCAGAGGGGGCTCACACACAGCGCAGTTATGACATCTATCTAAACCCATGACATCACTCATCTCCTTCCTCATCCCTTTCCACTTTAAGCACCTAAGTGGTTTAACCTCTCAGGTCCCCCTACTCCAGGAGCTGGGGTCACATCTCTGTCTTTCTTGCTGTCCGATTCTAGAGAGAGGGTCTAAGCTTCTAGGAGATAATGACAGACCTGGCTCAGGGGCCAATCAGTTTCGCACAAAGTTCTCCAGTCTCTCTGTGCCTTACCATCTCTGGTTACCCCATCTTCTAAGAAGAAATCACCGTCCTTCCTTTCCCTTCCTTAGTATTTTTAGCTGAACAATGTGGGAACAATGAAAAGCTATGATATGAAAAGCTGTCTGGCACTGCTCTCACTTGCCATCATCTTCTTGTCAGATAGGCCTTAATAAGAGAAGCAGAGCCAATGGGAGATAGATCAATACATAGGTAATAGATCTGTTATAATAAGCCGGCTTATGCCATTGTGAGGGTTTACTGCGGAAACCCAGAGAACATGAAGTAGGGGGTGGGGAAGGTAAGACACACACACACACACACACACACACACACACACACACACACACACACGATTCTTTAGTGTAAATTGGGCTTGCCACAGCGGGGAAGGAAGAAGTTAGGAAGGGAGGAAGGAGATTGACACTGGGGACCGTGCAGCACCAATGGCTGTTTGGAATCTTTGAGCTAAGTGCTTCTTTCAAACTACATACCTGATCAAGCCAGATCTGCCCTTGGCATCTCCCTTTTGAATTTAGGATTGGCCAATGAAGGATTTAATCATGTCTCCAAATCTCTCCCCAGCACTACTGGATTAGTTTGAGTCATTTCTAGACTAGGAGAATATGATAGACAGTGGCTGCTTCTCCCCCTCTGAACAGAGCTTACTCGGCCTCCAGGACCTAGCTGGACTGTAACTTCTCTCAGGAGGTCTCCTAAATGGCCAGGTTGGTTTCAGTGCCCTTCTCTGGTCTTGGCTGTCTTGCCACAGTATAGGGACTTATGCTTTTCCAATCTGACTGTGAACTAGGGTGACAGTCCAGCCGGGTATTCCTAAAGCTTGCTGAGTGTGTATCAGTAATGGGCTTTATTGCACCTCTGATAAAGAACACTGACCTCAGTCAGGGCTGTCACCAAGGCCAAAGAGAATCTTTGACTTTGTCTGCCTCTCGCTGGGGAAGCAAAGATCCAAATACCGTGGTGGCGATTGGGCTACAAGGGAGTCTTGACAGTGACGTTTGGGAAGAGTATGTCCCTCTTGTGTTAGGGAGTTGGAGGTTGCAGATCTGGGGGAGGGGGTTACAGAAAGGAGTATGATGAGATGTTAGGTCAAAGGGTATTTGCTCTAAAGAGAAAAATGGGGTGAAATTATTATTAGCATGGATTTTATCACTGGAATTGGAGACAAAGTGGAGAATCACCAATTGGTTGTGCCCACAAGGACAGGTACGGATCAGGAAGGACCTTCATGCCGACAGATGCTGATGGACAGGAAGCTTATGTCTTTTGGAAGAGCCCCATAGAGGGAAAAAAATCAAATCCGATGCAAATGAGCATGAGAACACATCACAACACACTGTCAAAATTAAGATCGCTGGCAACGGCAGCAAATGGCACGCCCAGTAATGTGGGACTGTTTTTGTTAATTAGCTGCTTTGACTCCCCATCTAGACGTCGAGCTTTTCCTTATATGTGGGGGCAGCATGCTCTGAGATGGCTTCTTCACGGGACCATTTGATGGCACATTTTTACAAGGAGCAAGCAAGAATGTAATTCAGCCATGTCATCTGGCATGGTTGGTCAAGAAGATTTTATTGGGAATCAGGCTGCACCAAACAGAGACACAAACACTGTTTGCAGTACTGCTCTGTGCCTGGACCTTGAGAACTCAGGAGTTGTGATCAGTTCTGTTGGGAGAACTCCATTAGAAAAATGAATAACTTGTATGGTATGTAAGGTACAAATGCATCCCTACACACTTCTGTCTTGACTGGCCATTCAACAAAACTGAATTGCCCAAGTACAACCGCCTAGGACAGGATTAGGACATTTTGTCACAGACTAGATCCGGCTTAATGCTACTGTCTCTTCTGTTGCCCTCGCCATTCTGGGAGCTTAGGAGTCATTCGTATTAATATGGGACCTGGGCTCTGCTGTTCATAAGACCTCACTAAATGATACACAGTAGAAATATTCCTAGAAGTCATTTCTATGTTGAAACAGCTAACAGAACTTATTCATACACAGAGATGGCTGTAATGTGCAGAGCTGTGTCTCTATCTCACTGAGCCCAAAGTAAATGTTCTAAAGTGCAGCCTCGTATAGGCAGATGCTCAAATGGTCCAAACCACATTCAGTCCACTCAACGAAAAAGGAAGAATCAGAGTGGATAAGTCAGGCTGCAAAGAGACAACAGTCTCAGAAATACTTTGAAATTTTATCACTCTATAGGATCTCTTATATATGTACACACACACACACACACACACACACACACAATCTAGGACCACATTTCCCCCGATAAACCTCAGAAATAAAGCCTGTCTCTGTGTCTGTAAAGTGAGGATAATTATGTACCATTGGAAGCATTAAGCAAAACAATGTCTGTAAAAGCATTTATTAAAGGTGCCTCGGCCACTGTGAGGATCAGAAAATGTCAGCCATTATTAAATGTCAGCCTTTCCATGTGCACAGTGAAACTCCTCCTGTATTGTCACTAACCCCTTCCACAGTGGTGACATCTTCACCATGCTGCTGTTACACTTCTCACTCTTCAAGGAGGGGGCACTATGTGTGAATGTGTGTGTGTGTGTGAGATTATGTTTATGTGCATGTTAGTGTGTGTGCCTATGTGAGTGTGTGTGCCTGTGTGAGTGTGTGTGAACATGTGGGTGTGTGTGTTAGTGTGATTGTATGTATGTGCATGTGAATGTGTGTGAATGTATGTGTGCATGTGTGCATGGGTATGAATGTGTGTGTGAGTGTGTGTGAATGTGTGTGTTTGAGCATGCGAGTGTGTGTGAGTGTGCATGTGAGTCCATGTGAGTGTGTGAAAGTGTGTATGAGTGTGTGAGTGCAAGTGAGTGTGTGAATGTGTGAGTATGTGCACATGTGAGTGTTATTGTGTGTATGTGCATGTGGGTATGTATGTGTGTGCATGTGTAAATGTATGTGAGTGTATATGTGTACATGTGTTGTGCATGTATAAATGTGCGTGTGACAGTGTGTGTGTGTGAGACCGGGTCATACATGTATGAATATGTGTGAGTGTGTGTGTATGTGTGTGAGTGTATGTGAGTGTGTGGGCATGTGTGTGCGTGTGTGAATGTGATTATGTGCATGTGAGTGTGTGTGAGAGTATATGTGTACGTAAGTGTGCATGTGAGTGCATGAGAGTGTGTGTGAATGTGTGTATGTACATGTGAGTATGATTGTGTGTATGTGCATGCTAGTGTGTATGTGTGTGCGTGTGTGAATGTGTGTGAGTGTTTATGTGTATGAGTGTTGTGTATGTATAAATGTGTGTGTGTGACTGTGTTGTGTGTGTATGAATGTGCGAGTGTGTATGTGAGTGTACATGTGTGTGAGTGTGTGTACATGCTTGTGTGTACAAGTGTGAGGATAATCTAGGATGTTAGAAGGTCATCCTCAGGAATGCCATCTACCTTATTTTAAACTCTAACCTGGAACTTGCCGTGCAGACTAGGTTGGCTGGCCCAGAAATTCACCGTTCTCCTCCTCTCCAGAGCTGACAAGCTCACACTGCCACTGGGATACTGGGAATTGAACTCAGGTCCTCTTGTTTGCACGACGAGCACTTTACTTACGTGACTCATTGTCCTCTCTACTGTGGGAAATCTGGAATTTACTGCAGAGAATTTGAAAGGACTTTTCAAAGCCATTGGCCAGGGCCCGTTTCATTTTGTAAGTGAGAATGCCAAGGCCCAAAATAATACCTCCCAAATCACATGACTGGCAATAAACATCTGCGATTCATAAATTAATGATATTAAAAAATGATTGGTTAGGGAATGGATGTAGATGGATAGCTGCCGGCCGTTAGGGGTGAAGGCCTCTGGCTCACTGTTGAAGTAAGGGCAGGCCTGAGTTGGAATCCCAGTCCAGCCATGTTCCAGTGGGGCTTATGGAGACTTCTTAACCTTTTCAGCTTTCAGTTGTTTCTAATACGTGCCCTGCAGAAGCACTGAGAGAACTAAGGGAAGATTGTGCATCTTTTTAATTTCCCAAGGCTGCTATAACAAAGTACCATAGACCGGGTGGTAGAATTGAAGATCAAGGCTCTGGCCAGAGGACTGTCTTTCTCCTTGGTTCACATGGCTCCAGTCTAGGTTATGTTAACAGGATCCTGTCCTCATACCCACACTAGGTTAAGGGTCCAGAGTGATGACTGCAGGTTAAAATTTTTCAGTCACCTCCAGACATCGTGACATTGTGAAGTACTAAGTATCCGGCCCCTGAATCTGGGGCCATGTGACTCAGCCCCAGTCAAAGTGCACTATGTATACTTAACACCTCTTGTCAATATATCCTAACTTGCCCCAAAGAGGACAAAGATTAGGAGCAAACCAGGTTAGACCTGGGTAAAGGTGTTTCCTAAAAGGTAGGTCACAAGATCCTGCAGGCTCTGTTACTATCAGGCTTGTGGTCTTGGCCCTCAACCTTAGGACAGCACATTTCCCTGCACTATTTAGCACAGTGGCTACAGGCTTATTTGTGAGATAGAGATGGGGAGGGAGAGGGAGAGGGAGAGGGAGAGGGAGAGGAGAGGGAGAGGAGAGGGAGAGGGAGAGGGAGGGGGGAGGGGAGGGGGAGGGAGGGGAGAGGAAGGGGGAGATGCTGTAAACATGGGTACCTTGGAGGACAGAAGATGAGATTTGTAGTTACAGAGCGGTTGCAAACCTTCTAATGTGAGTGCTGGGAACCCAATTCAAGTCCCCTAGAAAGGTGGTAAGTTCTCCAGGGTCTCCTTGTGCTTTTAGGTATTCAAAATGTGGTTCATATGAGCCAAACTGTGACTTAGATAAAAGAATACACACCAGATTTCGAAGGTGGGCATGAGCGAATATAAAATATCTTAGCATTGACATTCATCATATGTTAAAATTATCATTTTGTTGAAACACTATATAGGAGTTAAATATAATATGCAAAAATCCCCTTTGTATTTTAATGTGGCTACTAGAAAATTTAAATTTGTATGTAGCTCTGAAAATTTGTCATCTGTAAGTAGTGCCTGAGAGGGCATTCAGGTGATATCAGAAGATACCACTATACTTTGAGCTTGGCTAATCCTCACAGGCACTTGAGGCATGGCATTGTCTTGAATACAGATTCCTGGCATCCTCTCTTGGAGCCTTAAGTTGCGATAGGTTTGCTGATCCGTGTTTCTGGAACTGCGCCTGCGCCAGCTTCGCGGACTCCGCGCCTGCATTATCCCCTTCAGCGCCCATGTCAAACTCACATTAACATAGTCATTTTGCAGATGAAAAAGCAAGACTTTGGGAAGATTAGACACATGGCCCAAAGTCTGTCGCCTAGTAACAGAGATGGGAGTATAGCTGATCCCAGGGCTTCCCAACTGGACAGCACCTGAGCCTACACAGCAGTCTGACTAGCCCCCTTCCACAAACACCTCGTCTCCTACTGGCAGGAGGGAGGCCTCCTGAGATGAGTTGTAGCCTGGGCCCACCGCTTGGCGGCGCTGTGCATTTGGCACTTAGGGTTCTCAGAGGCTCTCTGCGGAATGCTGCCATACCAGGATTCCTCTGGTGTGGACGCTGGGTCAAGACTAACATCCAGTTTTCATGTAGCATCAAACATGGAAGACCTTGATGATTATCTCTCCCGAATTCCCATGACCCAGATGGAAAGCTGAAGTTTGAAACAGACAGATAATTGGGAAAACAAAAAACAAAAACAAAAAACAAACCTGAAAACTGAAGTTGAGACTAAAATCCAGGTCTTCCCTGTGAGGAAACACAGAGCTGTGTTTTGCAAGCTCCTCTTGGCAGTGACACTCTGTCAACAAACCGTTCATGGAAACCTAAAATTGGGCGATGGGAGAATTGGGCTGACTGAAGTAGGAATAGGCTGCCTAGGCCCACCCCCCTCATCCCCCTCATCTTCTACCCTGTAACAGCCAGCATCAGAGTGCAGCCTCACAGATCCTATCACACAGTCCTAATGCACACCAGACACATACCAGAATTCCCTCTGTGTACACAAAGTCCTTTAGACCAACCATACGGCAACTTCTGGTGCAATCATATCTGCTTTTGGCAGATGGGGAAACCGAGGCAAGGAGAAATCCAGCAGCTCATCCCATACCCTCCAGTGACCACAAAAGCTTAGATTAGATGCAGGCTGTGTGATTCCACGGCATGGGGTCTCAACCACTGTCGGATTGCTTATCCCCAAGGAAGAAGTGGGTTATTCATCCACAGAGAGAAAAGTAGGTGGGACACACTGGGCTAGCCAGCCATGCTAGGAAGCTTGCCAAATGGCATGGTAACAGGGAGGGAGTGAATGGGGAGAGCTGGGGCATGGCTGGTGGCTATGCTAAAAGACAGGTGCTCCTAGGCCTAGGAAATAGGAAGAAGCCAGCCGTATAAGGAGCCTAGGGGCCTTCTGGGAAAAGGAAGCATCATCTATAAAGATTTTGACTCCCGGAGGCTCCCAGTATCTTGAGGAAGAGCAGAGCCCTCAGAACTAGAATTCAGTAGGACAGAGAAGAGAGGAATTGCTGGTCCAGGTCATGAGGGGCCCGAGGAGGGGTCGTTGAGTGTACTTCTGGGCCTGCGGGGAACCTCTAGAGGGTTGTCAGCAGGAGATGCCACACTCAGCTTTTATTTTATTTTTAGACTTCTTTGCAGTGCGGGAAGGACATTTCTCTAACAATTGGACACCCCCGGCCTCCTTCACAAAAAAGGAATTTTGATCTGAACCTCACATTCTATAGAAAAATTAATTCAAAGTGAATCACAGATGTAAATGTAGGATGCTAACCTGGGGAAGCCTGTTGGAAAGAAAGGGAAACATCTTGGATACCCGTGGTGAGGCAAAGGGTTCTTACACACGAGTGGAAGCGTGCTCTCTATCAAAGAGAACGCGAATGGATTGAGTTTCCTCACCGCTGAAAACTCTGCTCAGCATAAGACCTCGTTAAGTGGATGAAAAGGTGAGCAGCAGATTGTGAGGAAAATGTCGGCAAAGTGCCGACCAAGACCATGGAGCCAGGATGTCGGGGAGGCGTCCTGCTGGGGAATATGCAGTGCAGGGTTAAAAAGCCTGAAGCAGAGAGAGGGCTTTCCCAGAATCTGCTGGGGAGAGGTGGGTGCCTAGAATGGACAGACGATGGGGAGACACGGTAGAGTCAAGATTTACCATCAAGGCACACCCACTGGACGGGATACAGAATATGAAGGGAAGAGAAGAACTGAGGATAATTCCTGATGTGCAGTCAAGTTCACGGGAGGCCGTTAGCCTGGTGCGGGAGACTGCGCCGCAAGGGAGGGTGAAATGGGGGCTATGCACAGCTGTCGGCTAGGAGAGATGCCAACACATGAGAGGACACTCCACTCAAGGACTGCGTCCCCAGTGTCACTTAGGGTGATTGAAGCCCTGCCAACCAGGGCTGAGCTCTGTTATCAGGCATGCTCCGGAGCCTGGGTGTAGTGGTCTTCTACTTGTCTTCATTTAGTGTCTTTATCATTTTCTTTAATGCTAGCACAGTTTCTTCTGTTAATTAGGCCCAAAGGGAGTCTCTAGCCTCGTCTCACCCCCTTCAGCTACACAGCCACCCTCCTTACCCTTTTTCCCTTCCCACCCCATCATATCACGTCCCACAGTGTCTGGGACCTCTTCCGTGACAATTAAGGAGTCACTTTGGGTGGCTTCCATTTTCTTTAGGGACCTTGTTCCCTGTTCTATTTCTTGTGTAGCTCCCCTCTTTACTCTCTTGCCACACTTAGCCCATGCTCAGCCAGTGTCGGTTCATTGTACCCATTTCACAGACGACTATTCTCAGCCTCAGAGAGGTTAAATAATTTGGCTCAAGCCAAGCGGCACCGTAGTTTCAAGTTGAGTTCGGGCCACTTGGCATCAAGATTCTTCACTGTGAAGTGAACAGCCTCTCAGGCTCACGCAGGTCTTTCTGCGTATCAGGTCTCTCTCTGGCCTGCACAGAGGATCCCCTGATTCTTGGCTTTGGGGAATCACAGTTTGTCACCTGTCTGGAGTCCTGAATGCTCATATCTGCTTGTATCCCCCCCACCCCCAGTTCGGTTGTACCTGCTTATGGAAGCCATTAACACTCCAGAATACTCAATAACTTGCCCAAGAAACTGATGGAGTATAGATTTCTTCGCAGGCCTCTCTGGCTCTAAACCTTGTGGGATTAAAAAAAGAAAAAACATAAAAACCAACAACAGTCATTTCTCTGCTGTCGCATCTGCCCCACATGTGGAGGTACAGACTTTGCCCTGTCTACCCAAGAGTGAAGGGACCTTGAAAGAGACTTTCTTGATTCCTTTGGTTGTTCTGTGTGCCGAGGATCTTGGCTACACCAAGGTGAGCACCAGTGATTCCCAACTTAAGGGAGAGTTAGAGCAAATGTTGTCAGCCACCAAAGAGGCAGATATATGGCTCACATAAGCCTCCACCTCAGCTCTCACCAGCCACTCTGTGGTACATGCAACTCTTTCCCTAGACCTCAGTGTTTACCTTTGATACCGTGGTAATCAGAGTTCAGGCCACATAGGACTATGTGGGGTGAGGGAGTGGAATACGAAGGCATGTGAGCTATACATGCCGCACAAGGAACGGTGACTTTATAGCTGCTTTCTGACGTTATTCCATACAAGCCACCTTGCTAGATCATCTGTCATCCTCACCGCAGAAGGCTGGATTTGCTGCACCTGCTTTTCCCCCTCCACCTTCCCAGAGCCTTGGCTCTTGGATCCTGGAGAGAAACCAAGTGTCTCTGGCCTGTCAGCCAGAAGCTTGGAGATCATCTACACCACGGAGGGGTTATTCATTCCGAGCACGAGACAAAAGCCTGAGCTGGCTTTGTATCTAAGCGAACTGATTAAGCTGCGCGTTAGCTGGGGATAAAGCTTCTTACCGAATAACTAGACTTTTGCTGAGCCAGGATGATAAATTCGTTCTTAATGCATTGATAATAAAAAGCGATTCCCCTCTACCCCGCCGCCCTTTCTTTTGAGTTTCCACCGGCTTTGGGGAAGTCTCTGTGTTGAACACCGCCATCTAGAGGACATCTGGAGAATCGCAACCTGAGCAGAAGCATTTTTTTTTTTAAAGGAACATCAGAACTTAACACAATCCATAAGAAGCTCAAAGACACCCTGGGAAGCCAAATGTGTTTACAAAATTGACTGCCAGTAGTTACTTATTACCCCGAGAATGGCATGCTTCTTACTGCACAGCCTCTATAGTGCTAGATTTTTCTCCAGACAGCTGCTAGATGGTTGTGTGTACATGCTTATGTGTGTGTGTGTGTGTGTGTGTGTGTGTGGCGCGTGTGTGTGCGCCCACATGCGTGTATGAACTGAGGCACCTACTCTGTGCTAAGTGCCACACTAGAAATTTGGGACATAGAGAGCAATGCACTGCACTGCCCTGTGTTTAAGATGTCCATACATGAATAAGGAAAAGAAGAACAAATGATTTAAGGAGCAAGGTAAGTCAGAGCAACCTAGATATCCTATTGGAAGAGCCCCGATTTAGTGGGGTTCAGAAGGCATGAGAAAGAGAGAGGCTGGCATTCCAAGAGCATTTCCCGCCCATCTAGATATCACCCGCAATCTCACTCTGTGAGCTGGGGGCATGGTTCCTATCTCACATGAGGATGTGGAGGCTCAGAGAGGTTGAGTTCCTTGACCAATGCAGCGCAGCTGAAGGGGTCAAAGTCCAGAATTTCTACATAGACTTGTGTGCCTCACACATGCTTCCTGTAATCCCAGACTGCCCACCAAGTGGGAAAACGGCACAGACGAGAAATAGGCTCTTGAATTACCTCAGTGGTAGAAAGATGTTTATCCCCAGGAGGTGAATCAGATTTTCAGAAATAGTCAAAAATCTTTCTGAGCCTAGTCATCCTGTGGATAATGAGATCTGGGGGTTTTATTTATTTTTAAAATGTGAGTCTAAGATATGAAAATTGAGTTTTGTCCAACTCCTGATAAACTACCTAACAGAGTGTTGTTGCTGTTATTGGTGGTGGTGTGTATGTGTTGTTGTTGTTGTTGTTGTTGTTTTGAAACAATCTTGCTGTGTTGCCCAGAGTGGCTATGAGCTCAGGACACTCCTGCCCTGGTCTTCCGATGTAGGATTAATGGTGGGGTCTCGTGTCTGCTCCACCACAGGGCTCCAGCCGCTCGGGAATGCAGGACACGGAAAGTTTGACCATGCTTACCCCACGCTGCCACCACTGCCACAGCTGCCACCGCTGCCACGCTGGGCAGGTGTCAGGCTGTGAGAAGCCTCAGGACACCCCTCTGGGGGTGGGGAACTGCAGTCTGGGCACAGGACACAGTCGGAGCTGGCTTTGGAGTCCCTGGGCCTGTAAGGAGGCTGGGGTCTTTGGTTCTCAGGTTCTTGGGTATCCAGGCACCGCTGGGATGCTGTGGAAGAGCTGAGAATGGAGTGGGGGCCTGCAGGGCTGGATCTAGCCCAGGGCCGAGGGGGAAAAGAGGGGGAAGCTCTGGCTGGTTCCTCTGGGAGAATCCTTGGCTGGATGGCGGTGGTGGGCTGCAGGCTTGGTGGCAGCCGACCCCGGGAGCACAGGGAGGCCTTCTGCAGCAGATTAGGAAGTGGCTCTCTAGGTGAAGGGCTTCTCTACCGCTTTTCACAGCAGATCCCATAAAAAGAGGCAGGCCATGGTTTCAAGACATTTATTGTCATGGCGGAAGGTGGATGAGTAAAACCGTACCCCACTTCTCTAGGTGGGCCTGAGATTAAATACCTTTTTCAGGTAGGAGTGTCTGGGAAGGGAAATTCAAAGGCTCCAGGCCTTTAGGTACCTCATTATAATGGAGATCTGTCTTGAGCCTACGGGACCTGTGGTCATGTCCTCTACCTGTGAAGGGGCTTGGGGCGTTACCCTTATGTGACTGATAGTCACAAATCTATGGAAGGCTGTGGGCTAGTGACTGACCTGGTTTCCTGGGAGCTTAGGAAAACGCCTACTGTCCCTCTCAGGGTCACCAGGTTTTGACCCTCAGCTCAACCAGGAACCAGGATGTCTTTCACTGCCCCACATTCCGAGTGCTGGGGCTACAGTGTCATGAAGGTAGTTACTCTGCTGAGGAGCTGTGGACAAGAACTGTGTCCTGTGTGTGTATGCGTGTGCGTATGCGTGCCTCTGTGTGTGTGTGTGTGCACGCACTCTTGTGCGTTACACTGTGTTTCTCAGGCTCAGATAGGAGTTTGTTCACAATGCTCACAGCCATCCCCAAAGTCTCCTCCATCCATCCTCATCTCCACCAAGAGTGAGGACACAGGCTTCCTTCCGATGAGTGTTAACTCAGTGGGGCAACAGTAGAACCAGTAGGGGCACGCTTGGGCATCTCATCCTCCTGTATTTCCCAGGAAGGAGATTATGTAATAAGAGAATTGATGTTGCCACCCCAGAGATGCACACAGAACATACCCACAGCAGAAGTAAAAGGCAGTTAGTGTAGGATGCTGGAAGAGAAGATCCAATCATGGAAGACTTCCTGTAAGAGGTATCACTGTAGTTCTTCTGAGAGAAGGAGAGGATCAGAAGGAACCATTCATTCTTCCCACCACTGGCTTCCCTCTGTCTACCTGGGAAGAATGAACAACATTGCAAAGGAAACTTTTGTGTAGGGATTGAATTGTTTTTAATGTGTATCCCATCTGGGTGTTCTATTCCCATATCAAGGTAATGAGCCAGGGCCTGTTCCTCCAAGCAGCCTAGATGCAGATCCAGCCTAGATACAGCTCTTCAAGTGGCCAAAACCCATCTGAGCATGAGATCCAGGCTGGTGACTAGCCTTGAGCTGTAACCCAGTTGTTCAAACCAACGTGGATATGGCCTAGTAGGCAGAAAGGAACTCCAGCTCCACAAGATCTGGTGCCCTCTGCTGGCCTCTGATGACACCTGCATACACATGCACATAGTCACATGCATAGGTAAATTAAAACTAAAAATACATTTTTTTTTAACACTGTGGGGAGAGAAGTGAGTTCTCTCAGATGCTCTGGGTGTTCAGAGGATGGTGGCGGCCATGAGATGTGATGACTCTGCAAGGGTAAGTGGATCAGTTCATGGAGGGTGGGCACACTATCCAAGAGGGCAGGCATAACCCTAGGTGGTCAAGGGAACCAGTTCAAGGCTCCCTGAAGGGAAGCCATACCATTCCGTCTACTCTAGGAGAATAGAATGATGGAAGGAGCCAGACTAGAGACAGACAGTCATCCAGGGCCAGGTCTGTTGGAGTTTCTAAAAATCACTGCCTTGTGAGGGCTGGAGTGTAGTTATCAGAATGGCAATTTAACCAAACGACTAAAACATGGGTGACCTGCCTAGGGGCACAGTCAAAGGGTATGATAAGACACACACACACACACACACACACACACACACACACACACACACACACCCTCCATCTCCCCCCCCTGCTACCACAGCCAGACTCTTACACAGTACCAAGCTCCGCTCTTCAATCTCTGGCCCCCTTCTGGCCCCCAGCTCCTGTGTGCCCACACTGAGGAAACATCTCCCTGAAGGGTTCACCTCAGCTGATGCTGGTTTCCTCTTAATCACCACTGTTGTCTCAGATCCAGCCGACCAACATCATCACCTGGATCACCAACAACACTGTCCTAGTGAAGCAAATCTCTCATGTCAGTCATCATGGTCTCTTGTTAATCACCGTTATTCTTCAGCCTCAGCTGACGAGAATGACAGATTCTCGAAAGAGTCCTAAAGGGACTCTCAAAACGCTCCCCAAAACCTACAAGGCAGGCCCCATCCTCTGCACTGCTCTTGGCTTGTCTTCCAAGCTCCCACAGGACCTCCCACTGAGCTCTGAACACTTGATGGTTTTCCTAGCCCAAAGTTCACAGGCTACCACAAACCTCCCCCAAAACGCACGGCCTGGTCTGTCCCAGCAACCTGGTATCGATTTCTGTCTTAGCTAAAGTCTCCATTGCTGTGATAAAACGCCATGACCTTCTCCCATCAATCATCAATCAAGACAGGAAACCACAGGCTTGCCCACAGGCCAAGCTGGTAGGGCCATTTTCTCAATCAGGTTCCCTTTCAAAAATGGCTCTAACTGTGTCAACTCACCAAGTATGACCTTCACGTGAAATCTATTAGTCATATCTGGTCTAACCCAAAATCTTTCCTTCAACATATCATTTCAGAGGGGTTGAGAGAGAGAGAGAGAGAGAGAGAGAGAGAGAGAGAGAGAGAGAGAGAGAGAGAGAGAGAGAGACTAAGACTGATACAGTGAACTGATATTACACTCAGAGATGGGAATGGATTTTCTAGCTCCAAGTAGCCTGAGACACTTAAGGAAAGGTATATCTGGGAGCCTGGGAGATGCTGTTTTGATCTTGACTGTGGTATTTACTCTATGAGACACTGCTGTCCATTTGACAGAATTCAGTCACCTAGGAGATGACCTCTGGCAATGCCTTGACTGCAGAAACTGAGATGAGAAAATTCATCCACTGTGGGTGGTGCCATTCCCTAGCTGAAATCCTGGACTGTAGGAGGAGAGAGAGAGAGAGAAGAGAGAGAGAGAGAGAGAGAGAGAGAGAGAGAGAGAGAGAGAGAGAGAGAGAGAGAGAGAGAGAGAGAGAGAGGGCATGTGTTCATTTCTGTCTTTCCATGGGAAGCCAGCACTGCTGCAGGCTCCTGGTGCTGGATTCCCTACCTGTCATGGTGGACTGAACCCTCGTGCCAGAATAAACCCTTCCTCTTCTAGGTTACTTTTGTCAGAGCACAGCAACAGAAGAGAAACTAAGAGAGGAAACTAAGAAAGAACGTTTCAAAGTCTTATATACAATCAATACTTAAGTTTCCTTTCTTTTTCCATTCCCTTCTCAGCCCATGGCCATTTCAGAGAGGAAAATGACCCAACCTAAAGAAACATGATGGAAAAAAATAGAGAACAGATTGGTCTGCACTTCACAAAATGAGTTAGGCTCACTCTGAAACACACACACACACACACACACACACACACACACACACACACACCCAGCTTGCCCATGCCCACTGTGAATTTGTGATTTGCCTGAAGGAAAATCAGGAAGGAGACAATTCCTTGCTCAACTGCGTAGCAGGCTCCCTGAGTAGGGGACTCTAATGGCGGTGTGAAAAGCTATTAGTTGGGGGTGGGGCGGGGGGAGGGGACAACAGTCTTCCCTCTTGTTTCCTTTCAGCCCACCCCACCTAAAGTTTAGCTGATCACTGAGGTCCTTGAGTGTGTTTTTAAAGTAACTAAACAAACTTGATCTCTTCCAGAGTCTAAAGACCTACTCAGCTTAAACTTTTTAAACACAGTTTTCAGCTGAGCGACAAGGAAGATCATCAGGCATAAGAAGGAGACATGGGGTTACAAGCTGCATATGAGCCTGGCAGAAGCCTCTGACCTGCCGGGCTGGCCAGTCTCCCAGCCTCCTTGGAAAGACAGTTTGTAGCATGAAAGTGATGGTGGGTAACACATTTGGCTCATGTTTGAAACTCAGGAAACATTTGTTTCCCTTTTTCTTCTTCCTCTAGAGCCAAATTTCAGGTGTAGTATAGGCAGAAATGTGTAAAAGAGATTTGAAATGCTGCTCCTGTATTCAACAGCTCCCAAGATCCTTTGTGGTGTTCTGCAGTCCAGCTCGCCCTGAGGCTTGTGCTAGCAACTCCAGACTGTGCGCCCAAGGCAAAAGCAGAGCCTTGGCCCCTAGACCACTCAGGGAGGGGAGTGAGGTGGAAACTGTTTATATTATGCAGATGTAGAGCCATGGTGGGGGGGCTGCCAACTCTCTGTGGAAAATGAGGGACGATGCAGCTCACAGCCACTCTTCTGGGACGCATCCAAAGGGGTTGCACTTCAGGTACCTCGCTAGGTGTGACCTTCCACTGGTCACCTTGACCTCTCTGGTACTCGGTTTCCGGATTGGTTGGTTGAGGACCCGTGATGATTTTCTCATTAGCAGGCCAGACACTTACTCAGGATATCGTAGAGATCCTGCTGGTCCAGACCTCTAATGCCAGCTACTCAAAAGCTCAGTCAAATAGATCACCAAGCTCAAGGTTTGTGTGGAGAGTTCAAGGCCAGCCTGGATAACTTAGCAAGACAATGTCTAAAAATGAAAAGTAGAAAAAAGGCTGGCCATGTGACTCACTGGTGAGGGGAGGGGCTTACCTAGTATGCACAAGTTCCAGATTTGGGGGAGGTGTTAGTGAAGAGAGAGGAGAGAACTGGGTAGTATCCATTCCGAATATTCACGTTAAGATTGTTTTCATAGTTGGGTATGATGGTGTATGCTTGTAATCCTGGCACTCAAGAAGCTGAGGCAGAAGGATCACTGTTATTCTGAAGCCAGTCTGGGCTACACAGTAAGGACCAGGTCAGCTGAGACTATGTGGCAAGAGTCTGTGTTATTAACTAACTAGCTAGCTAGCTAACTAACTAACTAACTAGCTAGCTAGCTAGCTAATTAAAAACTTCCATAGCAAGTTGTTGAGGTCCTTTACCCTGTCTGTGGGATAGCACTCTTGACTCAGAGCCTGGTTCACAGTGAATGATAAACACTGCCCCTCCCTATAGCCATGAGTCCCTTTCACAGTATTGTTCCTTGCTGGAGGCTCGCTGTCTGCCCCAGCTGGACACATCTTCCATAGGCCATATGTTCCTTCGGACCAGGACGTTCTCTCCTAGTCTAGCAGTAGATCTACAGCCTTGTCAGAGACCTCTGAATTAGTCTGTCTTCTGGAAGGACCAGTTTCTGCTACCATCCCAGAGGGGGTGGGAATTGAAAATCCAACCCCGCAGGTTTCAATCTGAGAAGCATTAACACTAGAGAGTATTTCAATTCAAGGCGAGGAGAGCGATAAAGCAGTGGGTACCCAGCAGAGGCAGGCTGGGGAATTGCCATCTCCACGGGCTTGATTACAGAGAACTGGTTCATGTTCAAAAGGCAGCTGGCTATAAGGGTGAGGGGTAGATTTACAACCTGGGAAGTGTGGGGTGCCTTGGAAAGAAGTTAACATCGTGAACCAGCAGAGATCTGGCATGGAGTGAACTTGTACATGCCCAACGTCGTGGTGGCCATCTTACTGTCAAGGAACCGTAGGAGCTGTAACAACATAACAACAGGGATAACACAAGACACATGTCGAGCCTGTGCTGCGTGTGAGCTGTGTGTGATCGAGGTGGTCTCCAGATGCATCATCTGCTAAAGGGGTACCTCAGTCGTCAGGAACCATTCTGCAAACAGAGATGTGCTCTCCGGAAAGTAATGTGTACTATGGGGCTGGAGTTGGGACTCTGCTCTGTCAGACCCCACAGGTAAGCCCTGAGTTGTTCAACAAGTAAGACAACCCCTCCTCTTGCTACAGAGAGAAAAGCAGTTAAGCTTAGGGGCTAGAGTAGCCTCTCTTTATTTCCTACACTCACTACGGAGCTGGGTGAGATGAAGAGTCATGTGAATGGTTGGTTACCAATGGTGGACGCACAAAAGAAAGACTAGCGAACCCACTGTCCCTTCTCACTGCCTCCCACCAAGGGCTTTGCACCTTTAATGGTCCTTGGCAGTCACTCAGACTTCTGTGAATCCAATACTTATTTATCCCCAAAGTTAACAGGGCAAAACCCTGGGTCCAATACAATGTGCCACAAGAAAAAATTACAAGTGTTATAATGTTATTATATAGTGATATAATTGACTTTTCCTTTTCCCTATTCACCAACCTGGACAATCTCAACTCCTTAAGATAAAACAAAAGTTCCTACCATGCAAAAAAAAATGGGTCTCAAGCGGAAAAGGTGATAGGCCAGGTGGCTCCAACTGCTCCTTGGTAAAGGTTAAAGTAGAGGGGGACTCCTGTTTTGCACCATCTTAAGGGAACCAGAATCTCCTGCTGTGGGGGGGGGATACTGGTAAAATTGGCTAATCTGATGAAGGCAGTTAATCAATCAAGAGTCCATCTTCCCAGATGCATGGAGGTTTATGTCAAGTTGACAAAACTAACTGTGACACTGTACATGCTGTCTAGCAGTGCTTCAAATCAGTGAATGGGGGCAGCTTCTCTCTGAGATGTTCTCATTCTTTGGCTTGAGTATGCACTGTGCTTACAGTGTGCGTCTCTACAAGGAGATGGGGACGTGAAGTCGGGTGCCCTTGTTCTCGTTCTCTCTCTCTCTCTCTCTCTCTCTCTCTCTCTCTCTCTCTCTCTCTCTTTCTCAGCATCAAGGGGTCTTAGAGTCCTTAGTTAATGGAAACAAGAATCCTAGGTTGTATTCTAAATTAAATGGTTAGAGTCACTCTGTTAAAATGTGTATGAGGCTTCCTACATCTTTAGCTATGTTCCCACTTCTAAGAACCTCTCTGCAGATGTTACATGGTCTGTGTTAATTGGAACTAAATCAGTGGAGCCACAGTCAGTGGTTAATTATCTCAAGAAAGTAGAATAAAATTCATGCCTATAGCAAGCAAAGCTTGCAGCCTCCGTCGCTTTCAGAACAAATATTATAATATACATAGGGTTTTTGAATAAATACTCAGACTCAAGGTTACAAAAGAGTTGGCCTTTCAGTAGGAAAGGAACAGTCTTTGACCTTCATAGGCTATAGAGTTAATAGGATCTTTACGACCAACTGATGCAAACTAATTAGATATTTAGCTAAAACTTAAAGGAAATGTGTATGTAGATATCTTCTAAGCATTTCTCCTACATTTATACTTCAGTGAGTTGATTCAAGACGCCTTGGATCCTTAAAACTTGTGTCAATAACATCTTAAAGCTTCTCACGTTCCCTGCTTAAAAATAAAGTGTGGCTTCTGGTTTTAGCTTCCATTTTAATTCAAAAGCTTTGTGGCTTTTTTTTCTTTCTCCTAATTCTTACAAGTTTATACTTAAACATACTTATGTGAAATCTGTTACCGTAGTATTATGGGATTGAGATCCCAGCTGCTCAGAACTGACAAGCCCAATTGTTGAGTGGCAGTTGATAGGAGGAAATCTGGTTTGTCTAGGGGAAGGCACTTGAGACGATGCTGAGGCCGTGGACCTCAAACCTTCATCCTGGATAACATGAGGATGCAAAGGGATCTGGAGGATAAAGAGGCACAGACAAATGCAGGCTGTGTGCTGGCGTCTCCTGTCCCCCACTGGCCAGAGCCTGGAAAGCAGCCTCTGCCTCACCTCCGCCTCAGGGCCAGCTGTGGCGTTCTCCTAACACAGACAGATGCATTGCTTTTCTGCCATTTAACACTGTGGCAACTGTGGCAACTGCTCTGTGTTAACTGATGCAGAGAACGGAAAGCCAGAGCGGGGCATAGCAAAGATCACCAGGGTACTAGAAATGTAAAAAAATAAAAATGGTCTCATACTTAGCTTCAGTTACATTTAGGTAGGGCTTCTTAATTCTTGTAGAAAGGTTAAACAGGAGAAGCAAAAGTAATTCTGCCAAGGACAAGTCTCCAAAGGAGCAATTGTTACAAAAAGGCCACACACATCACACATCACATCACACACACATACACATACCACATAAACCACACATCGCACACATACATATATACACATACACCATATACACCACACATACAGACCACATAAGCCACATATGTTTCATACACATGCACACATCACATATACCACACACTATATATATGTACATATATATACATACATGCATACACAGAGAGAGAACATATACATTGCTATACCACATATAAACTACATAAACCACATATACCACATATACATACACAGACCACATAAACTACCCTTACCACAAACATATGCACACATACACATGCATACACAAAGACAGAGCATCACATATACCACACATAAGCACATACATAAAGCACATAAAGCACATATATAACACACACCCACACATACACAGACCACATAAACCACCTTTACACACACACACACACACACACACACACACACACACACACACACACAGTAGGATATCTTCACAGTCATCAGATGTGCTCCCACTAGCCTGATTTAAAACACGAACTCTGCGACTAACAGGAAATACACTTTTAAGTCATGGATGGCAAAGTCCCAGGAGGAAAATGGCTAAAACAGATTCACAAGATGGGTTCCCATGACAGAATGTACTTAACGAGATGTCAGAAAAGAGCAAGAAAACAGGGCTTCCCAACAGAAGCCTGAATGCCACAGTCACTGGGGATGCTCTGAGTCCCTCATGCTTATTTACTTCAGGATACTTCTCCGGTAAGCAACACGGTACAGCCGGAGGAAGTGTGTTTACTTTACCCTGAGAAAGCCTCATATATGTCTGTCTCCCCACGCCAGCATCTATGTCTGCAGCCCTTGTTTCCATCACGTCGGCTGACAAGAGATGGAGCTGTGTTATTTCCAGTCCTACTATGTGTAGGGCCTGGTCCCTGAGAGCCCCAACCATGAGGCTCCACCACCTTTCCTGGGCAGGCCGACTGAGCATCCTAGAAATTATTACAAGGCAGAAAAAAGAGAAGTATTCAGTGTGGCCACATTGGGAAGAGGAACAAGGAGGTTCAATAATCCCTTGAGTCCATTTGTGGGGTCCTGACGTGATGTTCATGGAGACTGAGGGTGTGTATTAAGTAATCGGGGCTGTGGGAGCTGTGGCCCTGCCCAGCCTCAGGGTCTCCTCTTGTCTCTTCTACAGAGTGGTCCAAAAAGTTGTCAGCACTGTGTGAAATCTCTTTTCCAGAGACAAGCTCTTCCTCTGCCTGGCAGCCGGCTTTGCTCATTTCCTCCTCCCAGCATGAGATTCCTGCAGGAATTGTAACTTCTCTGTGACATCTTCATTCCCAGACAGCATGGAGAGGTGGCATGGAGAAGAGTGGCTGGGGCGTGATGAACCCATCAGCTCTTTACCCATTCCGGGTTCTGAGTGTCACTTACAGCATACACCATCACTTAAGCCAAATACCACAATTCATTAGATACAGGTAAGAGTGAAACAATGGGTGAGGCATAATCCGGTGGGCTGTGGAGAGGGCTCAGCAGTTGGGAGTACTTACTGCTCTTACAGAAGACCAGGCTTGGTTCCCAGCCCTCACACAGCAGGGCACAACTGCCTGTCACTCTAGTTCCACGAAATTGGGCTTCTTCTGATATCCAAGAGACCCTGAGCACGCGGTGCCCATGCATACAGTGCACATGAGTAACGTAACAGTATTAATTAATTTTTCAGAGCAACTTCACATTTCAGAGTGAAGTGTCACCCTGCCCTTGGGGGATAGGTGAAGGCGGCCAACGAAAATGAGCTGATCTCTCAATACCATTCCTGCTGTGGGCCTCAGGCCTGGAAACCGAAAAGCCAGGAAGTTCTCGAAAGAGTGTTGCTCCCGTACCATGGTCCCTTGTTCCATCCTGTCACAGGCTTCCAGGAGCCTGACATTCAATTTTAAGAATTGCAGAGGACTGAGCACGCCATTGCTTGACATCCCACTATTTCGATACCAGCCGTGAGCAAAGGACTTTTCATTTCCTGAAAGTGACAGGAAATTGAGGAACCTGCCTGAGATATCATCTTTGTGTGGGCAAAAGAGGTTGATGAAGTCAGTTGGCCAGACAGTCCTGTGAGTGGAAAAACACAAAACAAAAGCAACCAGTCAAACAAATCATACACCCAAGCTGTGGCGAGCTCCCACCCCATCAAGTCCCATTCTTTCACTATCACGGTTATTTCTGTGAGAAAGAAACCCCGGGAAAGCATGAAGGGTTACTTACTGACCCCGGTACTAGCTGTAGAGTGGTTTGGTGGACCAGCAACCTTGATGCTGAAATCAAAGATCAGGCGCAAGGGAGAGAAATGGGGAGAGGAGGGATCAGTGGGGTAAACTAAGTCTGGGGACCAAGGACTTGTTTGCACAATGGAAGTATAGATGGGGAGGCTCGGGAGAAGCAGGCTGTTCCATACACATAGTAAGGAGAGGCCCTTTAACTACAAAGGCCAGAATGGGAAGAGGAGAAAGGTCCCCAGGGTAGGTATGATGCAGCAGAAATTTCGCAGCACAGGAGGATAAGCAGGGGCTGAAGACATGGCTACACGGTCAAGAACACTGACCAATCTCATGATTGCTGTCCAATCATGAGAACACAAGGTCATATTCTAGAACTCCAGCTCCAAGGGATACAACACTTTCTTCTGGTATCTGAAGACACACACACACACACACACACACACACACACACACACACACACACACACACGTAAATAAAATAATAAAAATAAACAAATAAGACTAACGGAGCGGTTGCCTGCAATAGGAGGGAGGCGCAGACGACACAGAGGAGCATCGGTCACAGCACGGTAGACTGCGTTGTCTGTAGTCCCGGCTGAGCAGGAAGTCTCCGGACTGTAGATCCATCTCCCACAGCTAGGCTGAGGAGTCTGTTCTGCTTGTGCTCACTCGCTCCAGGACCCAGCTCAAAAGAACAGCTCCCATTCCTGCCATGTTCCACAGCCGTGTCAAAAAGAAGAGACATTCTAGCATGCCCTGCACTGACTAAAAACATTTGCCTAGAGCTGACCCACCCCAGCTCTACCCGCAGGTCTTTTGGCCAATGCATAGGATGTAGATTCAGTCACGTCCTAAAGAATGGGAGGTCTGGGGAGAAAGCTCTGCAGATAAAGTCCTTGCCTTGCAAGTATGAGGACCTGGCTTGGCTGCCCACATCAAAAATAAAGCTAGGGGCTGGAGAGATGGGTCAGTGTTTCAGAACATTGAATGCTCTTCCAGAGGCCCTGCATCCAATTCCCAGCAAGCACATGGTGACTCACAACCATCTGTAAGTTCAGTTCTAGGGGATCTGACACTGTCTTTTAGCCTCCGCAGACCCTACACACGTGTGGTGCAAAGACAGACATGCAAACAAAATACCTATATTGGTTAGGGTTCTCTGGAGAATGGATGCATACATACATACATACAGGCATACATACAGGATATATACACACATATATGTTTCTATATGTACACAGATACGTACATACACACATATATTACACATATACATATATATACATATATGTGTATATATATATATGTATACAGAGACAGGAGTATGTCTGTATGTCTGTTTGGAAGTTTATAGTCCAGACTAGCTAGTCTGACCTATATGATAAGGCCCCAGGGTTATGAGAGACATTATCTCAAATAAAAATTGGAAGACATCTGCAGTCTTGTGACTTCCACACACATTCTGAGCATACATGCTCATGTGTACACACACGGACACATACATAGGAAGTTACACACATACACACCCTTGTACACATGGAGAGACAGACCCTTTTGATGTTGAATATGTTGCTGGATTTGCCTGCAAGACCTAAAGACTGGAGGCCACAGACAGGAGCTGGTATCCCACAGAATACCGGTCTGGCCTGTGGTTAGAGTGGCCAGGTCAAGAGCTGAATTCTTCCTTCCTTCACCCTTAGACATCCCTTCTGTTTATCTTCATTGAATACAAAATATGCATGTAGCATGAAATTAAGCTCCAATGAGGAAATAACTCAGGAGATCCATGGCCTCTGAGCTTCAAGAAACTACTCAGGAACCTTGGATCCCGAGGTTTCCTCATGATGAAGGCGGAGCTGAGGGAGAAAGAGCCCTGGCTTTTTAGTCAGACCTGACCATGGCTCTGACTTCAACTGGGACACTGAATTAAGTTCATTTTCCTAGATAGGTTCCACTTTCTCCAACTTATTCAGGGGAGAGCTGGGACAAAGGGCGGGTCTTAAACTGCCAGCTTAACTACAATAGACAATGGAGAGAAAGGGACAGGACCCCGATCTAATGATGGCCGCCAAGACACACCAAGGGACCAGAAATCACAGATTTGACGTTCCTCTCCACAGCCATAGCTACTGACCTCTGTGCTCTGCCTTTCTTCCCACATTCTTCACACGTGCGCAGACAAAGCGACTGAGCCCTCAGTGCTGCCACCGCCACCTCCTCTCTCCAATGCATCTTCTTTAAAGCTAATGCTGACAATTTCCAAAGAGAGAGATGCTTGGCCTGCACTGCCTCGAGAGCTGCTGCTAGTACAGGAAGCTGCAGTCAGGGAAGTCATGTGTCCACTCAGGAAAGGCATCCTGAGAATGGGTATAAATTGAGTCCATAAATCCCGGGCCTGGGGAAAACAACTTTCATAATTCCTGGAACAACTGCAAAATGGCGACAGTCATGTCTTGCTCATCATACACCCACATTAGGGAATGCTTCTTTATTGAAGTCTGTGTTAGTCAGCTTTCCACAACTGCAAGAAAACACCCAAGAAAATAGACTTATACATATAAAAGGCTTATTTGACCCTTGCTACAGGACTTCCACTCCACAATGGGTTGGTCACACAGTGGCTTTGGGGCTATAGGGAGACAACTCAACATGACAAGGGTATGGAACAGAAGACATGTGAAGAAGCAGACACATGAAGAAGGGGTCAGAGTGCCACAGGAGGGGCCTCTCACTATGTCCCTGTTAATGGTTTCCTTACCTCTCAGTGATAATAACTTGGGGAGCAAGCCTTTTGCACATGCTTCTCTAAGGGACAGTTAGGAACCAAACTATGAAAAATCCTGATATTCAAATCAGCATAGAAGTGACTTTTCAACCACATGACTCTTTTTCCCTGTGCTACAATCATAACTCCCATAGCTGGTCCCTCGCCCTGCTCCAAATCCCTCCCGCAGCTGAAGGGCACCGAGAAGTGGGTGTGAGCTACATGGCTGAGCAGCTTCTGAATCATTAGAATTGTTTCTGTCCTGTATCCCAGGAACTAATATGGAGTACAGCCTGCTCTCATGAATTTGGATCTTGGTCTTCTCAGGCTGCATCCTCGACTCACATGTGCTGAGCACCTGCTGAGGGCTTAACACTAACACAGAGGGACCCGTGTATCTCTCCTTGCGTTTAAAGGTGTTGTCAGTGAACCGACAGGCTCCCATGCACTCCAGAGATGCCTGACTCCCTCACAATTCTTCTCCGTGCCCTGCCTCCCAGGAGGACCAGTTGTTACTGGGACTGTCAGGGCCTTGAAACAAAGATTTGGGGAAAGAATGCAGGAAAGGACACTTGAGCTGGGATAGTCTCATGATCTTACGAAAAGGTTTGCAGTCTCACCTGAGGCTTGGACAGAAAAGGGGGTGTGGAGAAGGTGGTGACCTGTGCTCGCTCTTACCAGTGCACTGAACTTCACACGGTGGGCGAGCGCCGCTGAAACTGTCTACTTCCTTGATCATTGCTTTCTGCCTCAGCCACCCCGTTCATCAGCTCTCATCTCCCCGCCCCCAGACTGCTGCCTGACATCTGGTCAGCACCAGCCAGCCCACAGCTACAGCAGAGACTCAAGACTCCCTGAAGAAGCAGACTCTTTTCCCAGTCAGACCAGAATGAGTCAGGCAGAGACCTTAGGGCCCCCTAGAGCTCCCTTCGGCCCTCACCTGCTTCAAAATGGACGAGTGAGTCCTGGAATCTAGCCAGCAGAATCAACCCAAACTCAGCTCTGTTCCTCTTGACCTTTTACGACTCCAGCTAGAAATCGTGAATCACCCCCACGAAATCTAAACTTGACATCTCAGAAGAATGTATTCATAGAAGAGCATGTCACCCTTACATGTGGAGCATTCAGGCAACAAATCGGTATTGAGATTTGGCCTTTTGCCATGCATTGTAATACTAAACACTACACCCACCCCCCAAGGCCTGATTGCCCCCAGGGACGAGAGAATCCACATGTAGACTCGAGTTACTCTATGTAACTTTGCTCTCCAAGTTATGCCTGATGGGAGAATAAAGACACCTACAGCCTATAGCTGGGCAGAAGATAGGAGGGTTTGGAGGTTCCTGAGCTTAGGGCTGAAGACAGGGGGCCACAAGGAAGGGGAGAAAGACGAAAGTGGAAAGAGAAGATGTCATGGGGTAAGAATCTTGAAAAGAGGGATATGAGGTTAAGAGCTGCCCAAATGGAACATGGCAAGTCATACTGTGGGGTTATTGGCAGGGAAGTAGATAAAATAGCACAGAGGATAGATATCTGCTGGCTTTAGTGCATTAAGGTTTCCTATAAACATAAAGGTGGTGTGTCTTTTATCTGGGAACTGAATGACCAAAGGTAGGGTCAAAATCCTCGGTTGAGATTAAATATCTACTACAGCAGAGTGGTGACTGCCCACAGACCATACATAGGAATACTCAAGAAGCAGAAAATAAAAAATAAAACCATCCTCCAAATAAATGAAGCACATCCTATCCTCTTTAAGACTATAACTTCAGAGTTGTACTGAGAAGATGGCTTGGTGGGTACAGTCCTTGCCTTTTAACCATGAGGCTCTGAGTTCAATCCCCAGCACCCAAGTTAAAGAGGCCAAGCTGGGGGAAGTGAGGCTGGAGAGATGGCTCAGGGGTTAAGAGTACTGGTTGCTCTTCCCGAGGACCCAGGTTCAACTCCCAGCACATGGCCCTCACAACGGTCTGTGACTCCAGTTCCAGGGGATTTGACACCTCTACACAGACGTACATGCAGACCAAACACCAATGAGCAGTTTTTAGAAAGTGAATTTGGAGGACGGAAGAGATGTCTCGGTGGTTAACAGCACTGACAACTTTTGCAGAGAACCTGAATTCAATTCTTAGCACCCACAGAGAGGCTCATTGCTGCCTGAAACTCCAGTCTCAGGGGATCTGACGCTCCTCCACAGACAGAGATGTAGGCAAAACACCAATGCATATACAATGAAAATAAACAAATTATTTAACAAAAAAATCAAAAGCCAAGCCGAACACAGTGGCGCATACTTGTGGCCCCAGAACTAGGGAAGCCACGGCAGAGGGATCCCTAGAGCTCACAGGTCAGCCAGTTCAGCCTACTTGGTGAGCTGCAGACCATGTCCCCACTCTCCCCAATAACCATTTGTGACCTAAAGAATGACCCCAAGGGCCATTCTCTGGCCTTACATACACGCATATGCATACACATGTGAATACACCTGAGCACACATGTGCACCAGCACACATACAAACATACATGACAGAATATGCACTCATAATTATGCATTTAAATATACATAAAGCAAAAGTACATATACAAGCACATGCATATATCACATATTTCTACCTTGCTTTATATGTAAAATCTTGTCTATCTACATATAAATGCATATGTGTATACATTAAAACATATATTCACATGCATGCATTGTACTTTATATTCTGGCTGTGTTTTTTTAAAGGGCTAAGTGTCAGAAAGCCGAACTCAAGTCTTCACATGTTTTGGGCGTTCCACTGGCGACTCAGCCATGTTCAGATATGCTCTGAAATCCCAGCATGTGCTATCACAGGCCTTCTATGTTCACTTCATAAATGTATTTTCCTTTGCTTTCATACCGGCAACATCACTAATTGTGTTGTAATAAAGTGAATATTTTGTATAATGTATGTTTAGCCGAAAGTTGTGTCCAATTAGGCAGCCTTTTTCCAGCGATTACATTTTAAAAATTCATTTCAATTTGGACAAACGGCTCTGTAGAGACAGCTGGATTCGCGGCTGTCAATAGAAGTATAAAAGTCTCAGGTTCATAAAAGGACTGTAGTTTTACATAAACACCGCAGCAGTGCAACGGAGCTGTGAAAACTAATTACGCCTCAGAAAATATTAAATGTGTGGAATTCATTAGAAAGAGAAAAAAAAAGACAAATTCTCAGACAAGCTTTTCAGTAGCTCTTAAAGAAAGGCAGGTCCCCATGCTGGCATTAAGAACTGTCATGTTTCACACCTGTTACACTTTACACCTATATACACATATACAAATACACATGTAAAAGAACAGGAAAAACTTATCATTTGTTATTGCAATCTCCCGCCTCTAGGGGCAGTATTTATGTGCACATAGTAAATCACAGAACAGAGAGCTGCGGCTGGGAGGTGGGAAAGGAGGATTGTCCCGATGCTGGCTGGGTAGGAGTCAGAGGTCATCTCAGAGATACAGGACCTGAGCCTTGAAGGGCAGGACAGGTGTGCCAGAGGGATACAGAGGGTCCTTGTGGTGGGCAAGGCTGCTCTCCTGCTCCGCTGAGCAGATTGAGGTGGGGCCTGAACCAAATGTTTGGGAACACCTGCTTCAAGATTGTTCTGCAAGTATGTGATGATCAGCACGTTCAGCAGGGAGATCCACTCCCATCCCCCCACCATGGCATTGGAAACTGTACCTCAATCTCGCCTGGCACAGTCATCTCAATTCACAGGTCTAGGCACACCCTTTCCCACTGAGGCCAGACAAGGCAGCCCAGCTAAGGGAAGGGGCTCCAATGGCAGGTGACAGAGTCAGATACCACCCAGACTCCAATTGTTAGAGGACCCGCATAAAGCCCAAGCTGCACATCTGTTACAAATGGGTAGGGGGAATCCTAGACCCAACCCAAGCACGGAACCCAAATTTTTAAAAGTCAAGTGTGGTAGAGTATGTGTTACCTCAACTCAGGAGACACAGAGATGGTAGCATTCAGATTCACTGAGGAGCTAAGCTTCGCCTACTCAGGAAGTTTCAAGTTAGTGAGTGGGGGGAAGGTGACTGTGGCTTCCAAAAGCAGATGTTGAGTTCAGATGTGTCACATAGATCCCTCGCAGGGCCATGTGCCAGGGGACATTTTCCTGGGGTGCTAACTCTAAATGTGTGAGCTTGGCCACTTTCTAGGTATAAAGAGCATTGAGGAGCTGCTCTTACAGTCTTAGTACTGGATACGCTCATCACACGTTGGTCTGGCGTTTAGAAAGATCCATAGCTGCCATGTGCCAGAGGAGGGACAGGCTAGCACCAAATAGGTCAGCAATGGCCAAGCGAAGGGCTCTGGAAAGTCACTGGTGGCCCCATGGCCAACTGAAGGCCCTGATACCTCATCCTACCAATTCACCGGAAGGTTGCAGTCGGGAGGACCTGTGAGCAAAGAGGCCACTGTTTGTGAAGGTTGTACTTACAGACGTACATGTTCAGTGCATTCGGTGATGATTATGGTCGGAGGCCCGTTTCACTTTTTACCATTGTGACAGGGTCATCGTGATGGTCATTTTCAAAGCTCATGCCCCAGACCCCTGCAATCAAGTAACGAATTGCAGGAAACAGAGGTCTCACAGGATTTGAAGTTCAGGATGACTTTAGTGGGCCACATGCATAGCTGTATTTGGCCAATTGGACATGCTTGGCAGAGAGCTGGTTGGTTTTGGCAATAAGAGTATGTCTGGTTGAATATGAAATTGTTTAATTGTCTTCTGTGTGGTTGAACCCTTTTACAGTCCCACTGGCAGTGAATATGACCCTGGTCCTTCTGGAATTAGATATTGTCTGTTTGGGATCTGGGCATTTTGGGAGGTACTTGGATACATACTATTTTAACCTGCAGCTCTTTAGTGTGTCTGAACAGTTCCAGGACACAGACGTTACTCAGTGATGAGAAAGAAGGCTCCATTATGTGACCCGGTCTCCAGGAGCCTTCTATGTGTGTGTTTCTTAGGTGGGCCCTTATCAACATTTAGCTGTTTTTCCATTGGACCATTCACCAGACACTCTGTAGGAGTTCTTTCTAAGTTGCTGGAGTCAGGAATGCTGGAAAAAAAAAAAAAACACATTCCCTGATGTGTGGCTTGGGTTTTCATGCTCTTAACTGCCTCTCCACCCCCATTCTTATTTTGTTAGCTAAGGAAAGTTTGGAGTGCCAAGTAGAATATAAGGGAGGAGAGGAAGGAGAATGGGGAGCAGGAGGAGGAAGAGGAAGAAGAAGAGGAGAAGGAAGAGGAGGAGAAGGGAGAGGAGGAGAAGAGGAGGAGAAAAAAGAATGTTGAGGAAGAGGAGGAGGGGAAGGAGGAGAAAGGAGAGGAGGAGGGGAGGAGGAGGAAGGAGGAGGGGAGAAAAAGGAGGGGATGGGGGGAGGGAAGGAGGAGGAAGGAGTAGGAGGAAGGGGAGGGGGAGGAAAAGTCCTAAGAACCAGGGCAGCTTATGAACTGGATTCTCTTTCATTTCTTGAGAGATAGGAAGGTGGGACAAATGAAACTGTTGGACAATCTTAATTATGGCACTGGTTCTATTGAAAGGGCCACCTCTCAGGGAGGCTTCAACTGGGTCTGCTGCCTCCATGGAACTGCAGCCTGAGCCAGTCTGTGCGTCTGTCCATGGATCTACCTTGATCTTGACTGTGACTTCCCAGATTACAGCTGCTCCTCTTTCCCCTCCTCCTCCCTGTATCCACTCTGATGTTCTGGGGTTTAGGTTTCCCATTCTATGATTCCCATGATGTGTGGGCCCAGCATTCTGTGAACATCTGGCCTCTCGGTCTGGTCCGTAGGCTCAGGATGTCCATTTCCTCTCTGCAGTCAGTTCATGCTGGCCACGCCCCGCCCTCAGCAGGTACAATGTTTATACTGGGTAGATCAAGCCAGCCTTGCAAGGATGTGCCACCATGCTCAGCTGGGTGTGATTGTTTCTGATTTATACCCCAACTCATTCCACTCAGGGAAAAACGCAAATCAAACAAAAGCAAGATTTTAATCCAAGAGACCAAGAAAAATGAAACTAAAACATGATACAAAGAGCTGAAAAATGGAAAGACGAAAGAGGAAAGGACGGAGAAGCACAGTACAGTGTGTTTATGCACAGTTCGTGAACTCTTTAGAAGACTCAGATGGGGTGGGGGTGGGGGAGAGTCAATCAAAACTATGTTACTTTCTCCGACTTCCATCTCAGAATCACTAAAAAATGGCCAACTGGTGATGTGATTCCAAAGACCTTTCTCTATCTTATCTTTTCAGAAGCTACAGCAATTGCTTTTTCTTCTAGCATTGTGGTTCCATTGTTTAAAAAGGAACTTCAAATTAGGGCGAGCTTCCCTGGGCAATCCCTAAAATAGCCACTAGATGGCAGAATGAGACCACAAAGGCGCTGTGTCAGGTGGGCTGCTGATCTGCATGCAGCCCGGGGAGCCGCAAGCTAGCAAGCCATCTCCTGCAGGCATCTGATTAATAATGGGGCTGTAATTATCTTTACACAATCCCGATTGCAGCTCCCGCTGTAGCCTAGCTGTTAAATTAAACTGCACAAATAAATATGCCTTGCGACTCAGCCTCCCCAGCACTCCCCATCCTGGGTGGCTTCCAAGCTTATTAACATATCAAAACACAAACATTACCCCTCCCCACTCCCTTCATTTTCATAACAAAAGGGCCCCCCTTTCATCTCGCGAGCAACCCAGTCTGTATTTAAATAGCTCTGTGAAGGCCGATAACATTATTACTTTATTTCCCTAGTCTAGCCCTGGGATATCACCAATCTGCTTCTTCAGGATGATGGATGGACGGATTTTATTAGGAAGATGAAACACCCAGCAGCCCAAGCGGCCTGAAGCTTGGGACTGGGTGGAGGTGCAAAAGAGAGCCTGTCAAAAGCCTCACCTGGAAACTCGGAAATAAAGGAGGAATCCTGACTGGTCTGAGGCAGCGCCTTCTGGTTCAGTGATCTAGGGTCAAAGGAAGAAAGATGCAAGCGAAATTGGGTTAGGGTGATAGGTTCTGGATGGTGGCATTGTAAACCGTAGAGCCTTGGGCATGAAGACATATAGGGGTTAGAAGTTCCCAGAAAGCACTTCACCCCAGCTGCTGGGCTGCTGCTTTCCCTCAAGTAACCAAAGGTGCTCTAGAGATGCTGCCTCCATCCAGGGACAGCTCAGAGACGTGGGAAGGAGCTACTTAGAAGATGCAGATCCTAAATTGAGTCCGGGTGTCAGAGGAGCTCGTACAATCCAAGGGCTCCGCAGTACAGCAGTACAAAGGCCTGTTCGCGGCAGCCTAAACCTTCCCTCTTCGTTGCCCTCAGGTTAACTACCCTGCTCCTGCAGTTGGTGCTCCTGTTAGGGCCCCAGTAGGCAGAGGAGAAGGGAGGCTTTAGTAGCGAAGAGACGCCCTTCCGTCATTGTAGGAGCTCCCCCTCTGCTCCTCACTACACATATTTTGTATCCGTGGAGTGAATGGGTGTCTGTTTCACACTCGGTGGAGGAGTGGAACTAAGCAAAGATGGAGGTGCTGAGGGAGGCGGGGCCGGGAGACCTGATAGGACATTTTTTAAGAAAGGGTCCTCAGAGATCAGCTTATCAAATGTCTGGCTCCCTTCTCAAGAGACGGTGAAGGGACCTGTGAACAGGCTCAGGGGTAAACAGATCTCAGGGATCATCTGTGATATAGTATCCTTGAACGCACGGGTTGATTAAAGCGAAAATGAACGAGTAAACACTCCAAGAGGCAGGGGCAAGCTCCGCAGCACTGGGCTCCAGATCCCAAGCGCAAAAGGTCCACTGGCCTTTAATTATCAGAGGAGAGGGAGGCATTCTCTTAAGGGCGGGACTTTCTTTGACTGACATGAGTGATTGACACCTCATGAGCTGTGCCATTCAGGATCCCCTGTGTAACAATCATATGCATAAGGTAAGGTGTAGTCTATATGCGTCAGTCTTAGGGGGTTTGTGATGTCCCTAAGGCCACTTTAAGACGGTCTTTTTCTTAGTTGGAAAAATCTCTAGAGAAATGAATCCTCTATTGGGCTTTGGCTTCTAATTGTGGTTGGGTTTTTGTTTTTTTTTTTCTTGTTTCCTTGCTTGTTGGGGCTTTTGCACAATCCAAAGGCCTATCTGAAGCAGTGCAAGAAATGGGGTCTTTTGGTTGTTAGATCCTGGAGTGATTTTCCTATGATTTATATGGCCCTATCTCACTGGAAGAGGGGGCAGTAAGACAGAGTCAGGAACATGAGAGGAAGACCCCAGGAGAAAGAATAACTCCCTTCTCATATAGCTATAGATTTCCAGAGAAAGCCTCTAGTCTGTTAGATCCATCATGAAAGGCTGCCATTGTGTGCTCACCTGCCCAGGAGGCAGAGGAAGGACAGCGCATGCCCAGATGCCAGCTGTCCCCTCCTCACCTTGTCATCTAAACGCTCCCTCTTAGCTTTAGGCAGCCTCCTCCCTGAGTATCACCCCACTACCTGGCTGACTCTCCTTGCAGGATAGGGTGGAGTGGGGCTCTGGGGATCGCTGTCACAAGGATCTTCCGTTCCTTCCTGCAGAGCTCCTTGGTGGTTCATGCATTTATTCATTCCGTAAAAATTAATTAAAAGTCTATTGTGTACAGACTATTACACTAATCACTTAAGAGGCCCGCAAAAGAAGACAGGGGCAAAATAAAGCCTGTGTTTATCATCTTGAGTCCTGGAGCCGAACATCATCGGCTCAGAAAGCAGGAGGCAGCTTCCACTTCCCACTTGGCCCTGAAGGGAGGGGAAGGCTCCACCGGGGCCTTGCCCAGTGTCTCAGCTCCTAGATGGGGAAGGGCTAAGTTTCGTGATTCGGGGTCCATTTTTCAGTTTCATTTCATTGTCAGAAAGCCTTGTTCATGATACTAAAATGTTTTCCCCACACACAGGCTCATGCTCAATAGAGTCCTGAGTGGTACAGCTACAACATCTGTCCTTACACAGGCTCAACCCAGGCCAAAGGGTTCCAGGAAGTAGCCAGGAATGCAGGGGCAGGAGAGGGAAAGGACACCAGCCAGGTAGGGCCAGCTCTTCTGAGCTCTGGTTCAGGAAGTGAATGGGAAAAGCCCATAGTGAATTTGAGGGAAGCTTCAGGGAAGGAGGTTGGAGACCACAGGAACCCAAGACAGAGAACACTAGCAGGAGAGAAAATGGAAGGAACTACCCAAGGAGTCTGGCTGTCAGAAGAGCGGGCTCTGCAGTCAGGCTGAGCCTGACTCTTTGCCTTCCAGATTTGTGGGCTCTGAGGGTCACTTAGCCTTCCTGCACCTCCTCTTTCTGACCTCTAGAGTGGGGATAGCATCAGATCCTCCTGCTTAAGACCCCTCATGTGAGAGCCCATAAAGTCTGCCTTGCAGAGAGCTCTCAGAGGGCCCTGGCTGGATTCTTTGATTTAAAGCAAAGTGTCTTGAAGTTGTAGGTTAGATGTCTGAGGACAAGGTTGAGGCTAGGCATACCCAACAGAGGCCAGCTGGCACTGGGGACCACAGAGCAGTGTCCTGAGGACTCTGTAGTCATTGCTGAAGGATCAGATTGTCTCTATGTATAGTGTAGGCTGAGGAAAGTCACACTGGGCCTAAACTCCAGGGAAAGCACCACAGGGTTCTGTGAGCTCTTCTGAGCTCTCATCCAGGAAGTGGCTTTGTGAATGGGAGAAGCCCAGGGTGAGCTGCAGGGAAGGAGGTTGTAGACCACAATCTTTAAGTGAGGAATTGGCCCAGCTGTGATTGTCACATTCTGTGGTTCACAGAGATAAAAATGGAAATAGGCAAATCCTGGGGGACATGGAGAGGGTGGCAATGGTCCAGACAACACTCGCTGGAAGTGGGAGCAGCAAGTATCTCCTCCCAGGCAGACTTGAAGGTGTAAAGTGGACATGGACAAGGAGCCACAGGTTCAGGCCTAGCACAGCAAAGAGGGGCTGGTGTGACTGGGCTAGAAAGAATGGGGTCGTATGGGAGAGCAGAGTCCTACAAAGACAACTAACAAAGCACGTTCAGCTCTGTAGATTCATGTCACCTTTACAGAGACCCCAGGAGACACCAAAATGGGTGAATTTGCCCATTTCATAGATGAGAGCATTGTTGCCAGTTGGCACGCTGTCTTTATCTTTGTTCTTATTAAGGTATCTTTTTTCATTCTCTGTGTTTCCTTTTAGTTTTCACCATTGGTTCTTCATGAGCTCGTGACTTACTTTCTATATACTGTTAATTTCTCAACTTTTATTTTGTTTATTTCTAATCCACTTCATGGCAATCAGTAACACATTTTGCATAATTTCAACTTTTAAAAATGTCTTAAGGCTGGTCTCACCATTCAGCAGATAGTTCATCATGGAGAATATTCCATAGAAAAGATTTAAAAATAAAATAATCTATTCTGCCACTGTTGCAGTCCAATTTGTGCACAGTATTTTTTCAAGTTTTCTATTTAATTATTAGTCTGTAACTGAGTTCTACCCAGTATTTGAAGTGTGATATTGAGTTCTCCAATGATTACTATCTATTTCTTTGTACAGTTTGATCAGATTTTGCTTCATAACTTTCAGTGCTCTGCTGTTAGGTACATATATCTTCATAGCTGTTATAATGTCTGATAGAATGACCATTTTGTCAACATAAAATATTTTGCAATGACAATAGCTTTTGTTTTAAATTAAATTCTGTCTGGTATTCATATAGCCACTCTAGTTTCTTATGTCTACTGTTTGCATAATAGATGTTTTCCTACTCTCTCGCTTTCTACATAGTTGCATGTTTAAGACTAAAATGTGTCTTTGGTAAACAGCATACAGATGGATTCTTTTATTTAGTCTGACACTCTCTGCCTCCTGATTAGATTTTCTAAAACATTTACATTTAATGTTATTATTCCTGACATTAGCTTTACATCTGTCATTTTTCTATACATCTATGTAGTTTCCTATTCTTCCGTGACTCCTTTATGCCTCGTTTTATACTAAGTGGAACTGTTTAGTGTAACATTTTATTGCTTTGATTTCTTTGACTGTAGTTTCTGACTTACTTTCTTAGTGATTGCTCTAGGGCTTGTCATATGCATGTTAGCCTTTCAGATTAACTCTAACATCATTTTAGTGAAATGCAGACTTAATGCTCACAGACTACTTGATTTCCTCTACAGCTTCTTTTACATTGTTATTGTCTTTATGTCTAAGTATATTACACACCCAGCAGTTCACTGTAATCATTCCTACTTTTTGATATTTTATAGCTACTTTAAAAGCCGAGAAAAGAAAGGAGGGAGGTATCTTTAGCTACTTTGTTTATCTCTACCATCTTATTTGTCATTTTTATTTTTCTTCATGTTCCTATGGCATCCTTTGTCCACTCTAGCATAGTGTCCCTCCCGCCAAACTTCTGTGTGTATTAGTGCTAAATGTTGATATCTATATTACAGACTCAACACTACTATATACATACTGTTTTCTACAGTACTTTTAAACTAATTAAGAAATGAAACATGCATTTATACTTTGTTTCATGATAGAGCTTTATTTCCCATCCATATAGCTACGTTTGTGTCAGTTATCTTTGGGTTTTGTTTCTATTTTCTTGTAGATTTGAACTTTAGCTAACTTTAGTTGAAACACCAAACATTACCCTCAAAACATATAGTCTATATTGTACTATATTTATAGTATATATGTATATGTATATAAAACACATATACATATTCAGGCATACACAAATGTTTTATAATGTGTGTGTCTGTGTGTCTGTCTGTCTACTCAAGACAATACATACTTCAGACTGGCTTTGAATTCATAATTCTTCAGCCTCAGATTCCCAGGTACTAGAATTACTGACATGTTCCACCATGCCTAGTTAGTTATTTTGAAAACCATGTTCTAACAATTAATTCTGTATTTTAAAAAAAAATCTGGAAGCATCCTTACTTTGCTTTCATTTAAAAATGTTTATCTATTTTTATTTCGTGTTTATAAATATTTTGTCTTCCTGCATATTTGTGCACCATTTTTATGCCTGATACCCACAGAAGCCAGAAGAATATATTGGATCCCGTGGAACTGGAGTTATGGATAGTTGGGAGTGCTAGGAACCACACTTGGGACCTCTGTAAGAACAGCCAGTTCTTTACCACCAGGGCATCTCTCCAGCCCCTTTACTTTCAATTTTTAAAAGACCGTTTTCTTGGGAATTAAATCCTCGGTTGAATGGTTTTACTTGCCCTTTCCCTTTCTGTGTTTTGAATACACAGTCCACTATCTGACCTCTATCATCTTGTGGCCATTATTCCATTGAACTTTCCTTCTGTGCGATAAATTAGTTTTATCTTGCTTCTTTTTGTCTTTGGTGCTAATCATTTGTACCTGCCTTTTCTAGGTGTGGCTGTCTGTTGTAGTTAAAATTATTCTGGGGGTTGCCACACCCCTTTGTTGTCTTTAAATATCTCTTAGGGGTTTCTACCCCACTTCAGACCACATTGTTCTCAGATAAAAGGCACAGAAACCTTTAGATTTACAGTAAGTTTAAAAGCACTAGATCTGGGCAGATATCAAACCTCTATGCTATTTTGTCTACTTCTCTGTCAATAACCCCAAGGTAACCCTTGCCCTGTTCTGCCTGGGCCACTCCTACTCCATCAGGGCAGCCCTCACTGCCATGCACTCAGACCCACCTGCCCCTGCCAATTCTCTTCCTCTCCTCATGGTCCCAGCCTTAGACCCCAAGCCCCTGAACCTTCATTCTGTTTCCCTCTCTTCTGCCCAGCCTGGGGGGGAGGGGGCAGGACTTACACAAAAAAGCTGGTGTATGTAAGGATCTCCTGTGGGGTGGGGGGAGCAGCAACCAGATCTTGGGGACTAGAATTTAGCATTCGAATACATAGCAACACCAGACCAACTCCCTACAGCTGTCTTTACATTTATCTTTGTGGAGTTTCCTGGGGCTCCTGGGTGTATATGTTAACAGTTTTCCAGCCCATGCAGGACATTTTCACCGATGGTGTCTTGGAGTATTTTCCTGCTCCTGTCTCTTCATATTAAGCATACACTGACACACTTCCAAGTGCTGTACATTTAACCTGAGGCTATGTTAAGGTTTTCGTCTTATCTGCTTCCTGGTATCTTGATTTATTCTCAGACTCCCCGATACTTTCTTCTGCCCACTCCAGTCTGCTATGGAGCTCTGCTAGTCATTTTATAATTTTGGTCGATTTTGTGGTTAGATCCAGAATTTCCGCTTAGCTGTTCTTTTTAATCATTTCTACGTATTTCTGAATGTATGCATACATCCCAGTGTCTCTAAAGAATCCCTTATCTGCTGGTTCTAACATCCCCCTTGCAGGGAGTCATATTCATTTCTCTCTCCTCTCTCCCCGCCGCCCTCCCACTGCTGCCTTGAGCGTTGTTCATACATTCTTGTCTCTTTCTGCGTGGCATATATAACTTTATGTTAACATTAGGGAATTAATGTAGGAATTAATAGACATTAAGGAATATATTGTAGCAACTCTGGACGGGTGCTTCTGCTCCTTCGTCAACATGGTCTTGTTCTGGTTAAGTCTGTTGATGAGGGCTTGGCTGGAAACCTCCTGCTGGGTTAAGCCTGGATGTTGCAATTTGAAGGCTACACAGTTGCCCTGGGATGGCGGTACTTTGATCAAAGCCCTCATTCAATGCCTTTCGACCTGGAGTCTCTGTTAAGCTTCTGATCTTTAACTCAGAGATCTGGAACAAGGGTTGACAAAGCTCAATTCACCCAGTAGTGAGCAGTGGCCACCAGACAACTATGCTCGGGGCCGTTCTGTCCATTTCATGGATCCTCTCTCTAATGAGTGCGTTCTGCCTGAAACTTTGCCTGGAGGTGATGGTGCATGACTGTAGTCCCACCTAGAGGCAAAAAACGGAGGGGTTGTCATAAGTTTAAGATCAGCCTGGGCTAAAGAGTAAGAAATGCCCCATCTCAAAAATGAAAGAAAAGAAAAAAGTAAAAACCTGTATGAAATTTTAACCTGTGCTGGGATGTTTACACTCATCCATACAACCATCAAAATTTTACTCACGTTCGCTCTGGGCAGCCTTCTTGTAGAAGATATTAGCTGAAGTGCTCTCTGTCACCAGGTCCCTTCTATAGGAGCTCAATATTTTAACAAGGTCATTTTTCTATATATCATTTAGCCAACAAAGGATAAAGCCTGTTCTAGTGTATGTCCATCTAGAGAGAGACAGAGGTAAATAATTTTGCTTCAGCTGCCTCTGAGGCTAGAAGCCAGTCCACTTAAAAGATGTGCATAAGAAGCTGGATTGTGTCTCAGTGGTAGAACACTTGCTTGGTATATGCAAGGGCTTAGCTCAATCCTCAACACTGGGTGGAAAAAGGTAAGAGGGTGTTGGCATATTCTAAGTTATGAGAACAGAATGTGATTGGAGAATCTATGCAGCCATGGCACTGGGTAGAGCTGTGAGAGTCCTCTCAAAGGCAGGAGTGTCAGAAGAGACAGTATGGACAGGGATGTTGTTATTGTCCTAGACAGCTCCAGGTTCTGTCTACTTTTTCTCAGATCACTGGTCTGCTACCTTACCTTACCTGCTCATGCTTAAACCAAGGCTGACACACAGGCACCTGGTTAGCTCAGTGTCCACCCGGGCCCCAGTCTTTGCACCAATTGTCCCGTTTCCACAGTGGGTGTGACAAGACTGCCACTCTCTCACTTCACAAGCTCTGGCCAGCTACCATGTCCTATTATCAGATATCCACCTAGGGGCCCTTGGTTCAACTCAGTCCCATCCATCAGTGCACAGATCCCCCTTCTTAACACTGGCTGGGCTAGAAGCATGGGCTCTGGGGGCTGCTGAGGATCAGCAAGGATCAATGCAGCAGTCGGCCTCTGCCTGGCCAGGCTGGCTCCAGGGCCAAGCTTGTGGCATCTGAGCAGAGCAGGAGAAAATTACATTGTCTATTACTGACAGTGTTATCAGAGCTGAGCATAAACAGTTTAGAAGCCAAGATAGATCGCTCTGGCTCCGAGCAGAGCCCAGAGATGCTGCCTAGTGCCTTCTTCGGTACCCAGGGACTTCTCCATCGTCCAGCCCCAGTCTTGACTTATCTTTATGTCCCCTCAAATGTGTCCAGGTGTGAGTTTTGAATCTTTAGTACACTAAGCTCTCAAGCTCAGTCAGAAAGAGGTCCAAACCATGTGAAATACACTAACACCCACCAGCCTTCGCCTCTGTCATCCAGTAGGATCTTTCTATCAGCCCTGTGTGACAGGCACAATGGATTTTAACGTCCCCACTTCTTAGATGAAGAGCACAGCACCCAGAGACAGACAGTGACATACAGCCATTAGGAGAAGGAACTGGAAATCTAAGCAGATGGCCGTACTCCAGGAAAATGTGATTTCTGATCTACTAGGCCTTCTTGGGATAGCAAGGGGTTCCAGGAAAACCAAATCAGTGACATCAAGCAGTCACTGTCCTCACTTCATGACCTTGGCCTGTCTAGAATCCCCCTAGGCAGCTCTGTGCAGTGACTCCCTGGGCAAGTATGAGCACTTTTTCTGGAAGTGGTATACAAGGCTGGGTGGCTGTGCAAGAAGGGAAAGTCCACAGGAATGCTGGGAGAACTTTAGTTCAGAAAAGATGTATGTCTCCTTGTTCCTTGCAGCAAATACCACTTAAGGGGCAAGAAGTAGGTTGTGTTCAGACAAACTAATGCTTAACGAAGAGGACTCATTTTTAAGTTCAGTCTGGCCTATCCTGGTCCCAGAACCACACCTTCATCACAGGGCAGGGCCACATGTTCTAAATGGCCAAGGGACATTTGATGCTCCTGGAATGGTGCCATGTATTGCAGATCATCTATCACATCCAAAGCCTGCCTTGAAGGAAGACAGAAGATGTATTCTCAGGCTGCTCCCCATCTGACTTCTACCTTGCTTGCATCCTGTGCTGTAGCCATGAGCTCTCCTTAAATCCATTTCCCCCACTTCCTCAAACACACTTGGCTCTCCTGTCTCCTATTGTCTTATTTTAGTTCATTCTTGAAAGCTTAAGTTGGACTTAGTGGCTACCTTAAACCCTCATCTTTTTTCTACTGCTGGCTCCCAGGAAAGTTATCAGACACCCCTCCCCATCTGTACTCTTTTCTTTTCCTGTGCCGTTGATGCATTTGTGGTATACATGTCTCATTTGGTCTTTTAGATTGAGGGGTTATTTTGTCAGTCTATCGCAGTGACACAAACCGTGGTCTCTTGAATAGAGTAGAATAGTACAGAATATCCTTGACCTTCATCAGAAATATTTACATGGAAGATCTGGGCTAGGTTTAGAAGACAGGGATTCACTGTATGCTCACCGGGTCTCTCTTCCACACCCAATGAGCCCATTGTCTATCATGAATGATATGTACAGGGGTGGCAGCAGATAGTATTCTCCTTGCTGAAGTATGTTAGGTGTTTCGGTAAAAAATGAAAAAAAAGCTGACTTTTATCCCATGCTAGCTGGCACCATTGGGCCACATGGCATCTGCGGGATATTTTCATCTCAGTCAGCAAAGCGACTCACCCGCTAAGCTCCATCCCCATCTCACACTGCTGATGGCTACTCTGAGCCCACATCAGTCTCTCTACCCATCTAGTTCCTAAGGTAGGTCACTGCCACTCCAGTTTCATACAGAGACCGCCTATCTCGAGGTTCTCTTACTGTGGACTCTGCTCACATTTCTAGCACCCAACCCCTGGTCCCAGCAGTGGCTACCCTCTTGTAACTCTCTGCTGCGGCTCTATTTACATCCCCTCCATCGGCCCCTTAATAGTTATGGTATAACCTCCCAACAACCTGTTAAAATCAAGACTCAACAAACTGTAACCCAACATCAGATTATTATGTTAAATTCTCAATCCACAGTACATCCACACAATAAACTCACAACCAATCGATAAGGATATTAACTGCCCACCTAAATAAGACAAATTTGCCTATAGAATTCCATCCCAACTACCTTGGCAATTTAAGACCACCCAGATCTGGGTCATCCTTCTTCGTCTCCATCCTGATTCTTCTCCTTCTCCTTCCCTCCCGCCTTACAAAACTTTGTCCCCATCTTATTTTTTTACTGTCCAATCATGGCCTTGACCTAACTTAGGCGAGCCCTCACCTGCATATAGACATCAACCTACAGTTAGGCTCATGTATTTTATTCTATACCATGTCCAAGTTCATGGATGGAGTAGCAGAGGATGGGGAAACATGTCTGACAGAGCCCAGACATGGATCCTAATGTCTTTGGCTTCAGGCGGAACACTTAAATCTTCACCCTTAAACATGCCAATGATTGGCACTCTGATTCCCACCCCCTCAGCTTAACCAGAGGGTCACACTGTTATGAGGACAGACACATAACAGAATCATAAACAAAGGGACTGGTCTTTTCCAACACACATGCCAGTGTCTTTACTCATCTGTCATGCAATCTTTGACTGACCTTTGCCTTTTGCCTTTGATTTTGAACTCTGTCTAACCTTTCTGTCCTCCTGGGTCTCCCTGGTAAGGTAGCATTTCATCTTCAAAGCTTTGTTCTCTTTGAACTCAATACTACAAGTAGTAAATCTTGGACCATCTTGCTTTCTAACTATTATTTTCACCTTAGACACAAACAAACCAGGGCTGGAAGATAATGGTGGGCTAAAGAATTCTATGTGGGTCAACTTTCCATTGCTGTCACCAAAGATCAGAGAAAATAAATTTACAGGAGGAAGAACTTATTTTTGATCCCTGTTTTTAATCCTTGGTTGACTACCTTGGTTGCTTCTGAGCCTGGGCCAAAGCAAGAGCTTCCTGGCAGCGGAGCCTGTGTTAGAGCAAAGCTGCTCACCTCAGAGCAGCAAGGAAGGAGAGACAAGGGTAGGCTCTAGCTTCAATGCTTGAGCTTTTGGGGAATGACAATGGCCCTCATCTATAACAAATGCCCTCGGACTTTGCTGGACATCTCTGAGCCTGTTGTGTTAGCAACTGGTGAAAGCAGTGGAGCCATTAGCCCAGCCGAAAGGAAAATTCAGGAAGTGTTTTCTGCTGCCTGAAAGTTGTCATCTGAAGGCTCCAAGTAAACCCCAGAAGAGAGTCAGTGTTTGTCATCATCGGGTCCTCCAGCACCTCACCACCTAGGAAGGGTCTGAAATATAAAAGTGACTTATTTCAGAGGTGAAGAGATAGGAGGGAATGAGGGCTATGCTTAGTGTTAACGGCAACCTGACAGGATCTGGAACCACTCAGGCCACGGGTCTCTGGTCATGCCTGTGGGAGGATTATTCTAGATGTGTTAGACAATATGGGAAGATTCATGGTAACCGGGGCCTGGCCCATGCCCTAGAAAGGAGACCCTGGTCTTCACAAACACAGAAAGTGAGCTGGGTCCCAGTGCACTCATCCCGCTCTGCTTCCTGTGGTGTGTTGCAAGGTACTGATTCAGGCTTGTGCTGCATTTACTCCTCCACTATGGTGGGCAGTACAGGGAGCTGTGGGCCATAACAAACCCTTTCTCCTTCGGGTGGCTCTTGACAGGGCGTTCTGTCACAGCATCAGGAAAAGACGGCAGGACAGGAGTGTCAAGATAGCTAGTAAGCTGCGAAACATTAGGCCAGCAACTGCGTGATTAAAGCTTATCACCCCAGAGAAGGCCTCACAACTGTTGTCCAACATCCCCCCTCCCAGTTAGCTGATATACCTATCGATCAGGTGTTCCGTCTCAGGCGTGCCAGTGTTAGCGGGCAAATTAGGTGCTTGAAACCCAGAAGAAGATACAATGAGGGCTTCTGGAAGTGTATGGAGATATAAGGCATTCCTGGGACTATGGCATGAAGGAATATGGGTGTATTGTGAAGCACCATGGGAAAACGTCACAATGGTTCAGGTAACACAAAGTAAGAACAGCCAGTCTGGGGTGGTGAGCTTTCCACCCTCAGTCTGAGGCTCAGTGCACCAGGCAGTGACTCTCGGTACCAGGAAGGATACAGAAGTTCCCTTTGACAGATTCTCAGATGCAATGCTTCTGTGAGAGAGTCTATCTGGTGTTCCACAGGCCCTTCCTTACAGGCTGGAAGCAAACTCAGATTTTTTTTTTTAGACGTTGACTTTTCTGTGTATGGAAGTACACTGAAGCATCGAGCTACTAACCATACCAACAGCTTGGGTGTATATTCCATATTTGGCTTACCTCAATTTTCCATTGAGTTCTTCTAGCTGACCAGGCTCTGAAACGTTGGAATAAGTTGGCGAGATGGATCATTCGCCATACCCAGTTGAAAAGTGTGTGAACTCCCACTCCGACATCTTTAATTGTAACTCTGGTTTTTGTGCCTTTTCCAAACAAATCATCTTTCCTCAGACCCGTGTGGGGTGGATGCTTTTCCTCCAAGGGGTTAGGACTCTGTGCTATGAGGACAGCTACCATCTCTTGAGAAGACTTTATATTCTGCTAGTTATAAGGAGGCCTTATGAATTGACATTCTAATCCCCGTCACTTAGTGAGCAAGGCAGCCCTACCTTTGCCTTAGCTGAGCAAGCTTGGGATCATGGAGGTCAGGGGAACCTGTGACCTGGGGAACCTGTGACCCGGGGAACCTGTGACCCAGGGAACCTGTGACCTGGGGAAACTGCAACCCGCCAAATCCTACAATTGAGAATGGGCTAAACTGAGATTTCAACTCAAATCTGAAGTTCTGAAATTTTCTCTAATCTCGTCAAATATGAGCAAAAGAGCCAAGCTACTCCCAAGACTTGTTCTTGAGCAGAGTCTGGGCAATTCTACAAAGAACATTAGAGCAGGCTCATATAAATTTAGGGAGCCACAATGTGGTTTGTGGCTTGCGGTCCAAGGTTAAAATGAGCAAACCCAGGGCCCATCTGGTCGTCGGTGATGAAAGCTGTACTTGGAGAAAGTAATCTGATGGGACTAAGAAAAATGTAAAATGAGCAAGCCTTTTAATCAACAGTCCACCATGCTTGGCACTCTCTGTCACATGAAGCCTGAGTGGATGCAGGTAACTGTCTGGGAGGGGCTTACTGCTCTTTTTATGTTTGCCAGACGAAAAAGAGCTACTGGAGTGGTTTCAACATTTATCAATGGAGGAGTATATGAGTCGATTGAGAGGTAGCCAAACATAATATTGAGGCTTTAAAAGGATATCCTGCAGACGCCAGACTCATTAACCCAGATGCTTGCCTGTGCCTCAGTAAAGCTTTTGGTCAGTATCCACAGATAACAATCTGAAAGTTGTTCATGATACACGCCTTGATGACTTGACAGCAGTTTCAGGGTTAAATGTGTAATAGTCCAATCCATTCTGGCCTTCAGCCCTCACTCATGATCACATAGGCAGCTCTACATGTATTGATGTTAGCACCAGGAAGGTGGGGAGGGCCATTCCCTCACCATCTTGGTGAGGAAAAGCCAGTCCAGTTGTCAGGAAAGGCAAGGAGTGTGACTAAAGTTGTCTTGATAGAGTTCTTTGTTATTTCCCTTCTTAAAAACAAGCTGGCATTTCTTTGTAATAAAACAAAGCAAAAACAAACACTAGGGCTGGAGAGGTGGCTTAGTGATTAAGAGCACTCGTTGTTTTTCCAGAGAACCTGGTTTCATTCCTAGAACTCGAATGGCCGCTCACGACCACTTGTAACTCATTTCAGGGGATTCTCTGCTCTCTTCTGACCTCTAAGGACGCCAGGCATAGGCGTGGTACACAACCATGTAGGCATAGCACCCATATACATACATAACCAAATAAAATAGCAAACGTAAAGAAAAACCTGTAAGAAACTAAAAGAGTCAGTGAATCATCACAGGGTAATAGCCATCTGTGGGGCCAGCCCAAGTCACTTACCTTCTAGAAAACAGACATCTGAGGGGTTCACCGTCTCCTGGGACTGGCAAGGGATAGGAGAGTCAAGGATGTCTCCACTAAGGCTGTTAAGCACATGGCGGTGGATGGGGCAGGCTGGGTTTAGAATAGGCACATAGAGGTCAGTAGCAGTAGAAAATGCATTTTAGTTCCAAATGCCTGCATGATAAAATGTGGGATTTTAATAATTTCACAGGGTGGGAATTATAACAGGCTGGGTTTTATCTCTGCCTCAGGCATTGGGATGACCCCACCAAGACCTCGCTTCCCTCTGCGATAGCAGGATGATTTTTGACTTCATAATCTCCTCTCTCAATAAGGGAGGAAAAATAAATTCCCCCAGTGGCCTTCTTTCAACCCTAGTCCAGCACATACCCATTGAGAGCAGAATCTTGTCCCCCTGCAGCAGCAAACATTTATCTACCACTGTTGTTCTGCCTAAGTTTCTCTGCTTATATCTGGGACTGAGATACAAGAGTCTGAAGAGATCTTCTGGACGACACACTAGAGTGAAGTTACTGAAGGGCGCTAGCAGGCCTGAGCACAGCTAACACTGCTCTGGCAGGCCTTGCCCTTCTCCCCCATCCCCTCTGCCTTGCTAAAAACATAGTGCATCTCTAAAGCCAGCCACCAAGGTCTATTCCCTTATTTGGCTTCTCCCTCCTCCTGAGGCTGACCACCAACGTCCAGCTATCAATGTATTGAAATCCAGCAATCAAAAGCCCCTTTTTGGCTCACCTCATTACCATGTCCAATCACAACAAACCAACTCATGCTAACGCAGGACTTCCCTTTTCTTTTATAAACTGTCACCTACAGGTCACCTCTGTCTCCTCTCTATCCAGACAGGCAGTCCTTTGTCTCTCTGGTGAATCAACTATCCCTTCTCCGTCTCCCTTGTTATTTTCCCTTCTCCCTCATCCCCTATCTCCTGCCTTTGTCTCTTATTCCTGCTATTTAGTCTGTTGGGGCAAATCTCCTTCTTTGCTGAGAACATGGTCTTGGGTTGATTCTGGTCCTCTCAGTTGATGAACTATCAGAGGTCAAAGGATCACTATGATTATGAGATCATTTACTTATGCATTCATTCATTCATTCATTCATTCATTCACTGATCTGTTCATTCAGTCACCCATTCATTCTAAAAGAAACTTTAGAAACAGGCATTGAGCTGTGAGGTAGAACAATGAATGACTATGTTTCCTGAAAAGGGGAGGCTCACAAACTGTGGCTTTTTAGTGCAGGACCAGGATTTCAAGGTCACACAAAGGAGTTGAACACAGGGCAGGGGGAATCTCCAAGTCAACAGAAATGGCCCACAGTGGGGCAGATCCAGTCTGGTGTCACTGTTGAAGACCTCATGGGCTAGTCTGGAGCTTTACCATACACCACCACAGGCTCCTGAGGTCACTTCCTCTATGAGCTGCTGGGTCTTTGCTTGAAGGAGCACATGGTCAGCATGGGCCATATCACTATCTTCTCTTCACCACGAGTCAGTCCCAAGCCAGGTCTCTTTCTGTCTTTCCTATACCTAACTAGTGTCTTTTCTGGACTCTTTACTAAAGGAAACCACTACCTACGACTTCAGCCTTGGCAAATCCCTGTTGGCATCCTCAAGGAGCACCCAGGAATAACACAGTGTCTCTTTGCCAAGGGGCCTTTACTGGGCACTCTCCATTCATCCACTGAGCAGGGGCTGATAGCATCTGCCAGGCTCTGCTCTGGTAGGAAGAATAGAGCAGGGGCAAATTCCTTCTTGAGGCTGCTCTTATTCCAGTGAGGGAGACAGAAGAGGCATCCATTGTGGTAGAGGCGAGGATAAGGAAGGGAATGGACACACAGCTGGACGGTGAAGGGCAGGACGCATTGCTTTAGATACAGTGGTCAGATGAACTGATAGAAGTATGGAGATCTAAATGACCATTACAGAGAAGTGAGGCCCATGAAGGAACCCTGTAAGCAGCAGCCTGAGCAACAGAAGAGCAGGTGTCACCAAACAGGTACCATTTCTGAAGCTTTAAGGAACAGCATTAGACTCAGTGCTGGCAGGTCAAAGACTATCCTTGTTGGCTTGGCAGTCTTCACTCCACACCAGCATGCATGGGTTACATGGGGATGTGTTCTCTCACGGTTCAGGGGATTGGAAAACTGGGGTCATGGTGCCTTGCTGTGTTCTCATGTGGCCTTTTCTGCACACACACACACACACACACACACACACACACACACACACACACACACACACACACATAGACAGGCACACATACACAATGCACGCACACAGGAGTGGAGGGCTGAGGTCTCCTGCTCTTTTTACCAGAACACTTAATTACCCCTTAAAGTATCTTATGCAAACACAGTCCCATCAGGAGTGAGGCCTTCCATATGGATTCCAAGGGGAACCCAATTTAGTTTTATCAGTGAGCCAAGGGTGGGTGTTGGTAGGAAGTGAGATGAGTTGAGTCAGCTTCTGATACATGGATGGCAATAATCCAGGACTGAGGGAAAGGACCCCAGGCAGCCACAGGAATGATACAGGGAGACAGATGACAACTGCATAAGCAACGATATCACACTGTTGAGAGGCACGAAAATCGGGCAACAAAGAGAAGAACTGGCTTCAAGATAGGCGCTCAAACCACTGCATCTATGCAACAGGAAGCCCAAACCACAATCAAATACAGCTCTCGCCTCACAGGGAGAAGGAAAGCAGATTCCTCTTCTGGTTGTTTCGGTGTCGTCTGTAAAATCAGATTCAAAGTCCCCAGAGCAAACCACAGGGCACAGTCCTGGAAGCTTAAGGGCAGAAGGGAGAGTGTTAGCAGTCACCTCTGAGAATAATTGGTCTGGGAAGGATGCTAGCACTGTGGAAGGATGTTGAGGGCACATGCAGTGTTTCCGGCCATGGTTAAAAGTGAGGTCATTATCGAGACGATGTCTTTTCTCCAGCTGTATTCCTTTCTCAGGTTCAGGGAAAGAGGAAGATAATTGTGTCCAATCAGAATGGGCTTTAACCAGTTACCAGGGCATAGAGGGAAGCCCCCAGAAACTCAGCTGGGTGTAGAAGAAAGAGGTACGTATAGAAAAGATGGCAGGCCCTTAGCAACAGAGACAGAGAGAAGGTTGCCAGCCCCATCTTGCTGATAAGGTATGAGATGCTCAGAGAGGCAAACCAGGTATCTGGACAGTGTAAGAGCCTCAAGACTTCAGAATGAGTACAAGGAAGGTGAATTCAGACAGTAAAACATTTGTACTGGGGGGTGTCTGCTTCCCCATGTTTTCCTCCCTTTCAGGGAGATCGGCAGTGTTCAAATGTCCTAATTACTCTGGACTAGGGCTCTCCAGGGCATAACACCGAGTGTGAAAACCAAGAAACCCCAGACATTATGTTCTACTTGAGTATGAGATGGGCTTAGGACCCATCAGAGAACCACAGAGAAACAGGAGGTACTGGGCCCCCGTCTTCCCAGCCACTGGTACCTGCTTGTCTAGGTTCTTAGTTCATCCTAGAGTTGAAATATTAAAGGCAGAATACAAAAAGGAGAGAATTTTCATGCCCCAGGATATACATTAGACAACACCTGCATCCTGAACCATTGGATGGGGAGTTTGGGGTACAGGCTATGCCAGATAAATGGGAAGACTGTAACTCTCTGGAGGGCCAGTGTATGAGGGAAAAGAACAAGAATTTTTAGTGATCGGGGACTCCGAAAATCACTGTTTGGTGACAAATCAGAACCATTTTTGTTAGGCCGATACCTATTTATTTCCAATTATAAAATAACAACCATTTTGCTTCAGTCAGTCTCTTGATTTCTTTATTACAGAGTGAGGGTCTTGTCCCTCATATCCTTGGGGTGGACACTGAATAAGCACAGGAAGAGGGAAGCAGGGCATGAGCCATGTCTGGATGAATGATGCAGACCAGATCCTGGGATTGTTGCCATGGGTACCCTGGAGAAACGCTCTTCACATAAGAGTTGGCCCCCTGTCACATCTAAGAGAGCAAGCACATCAAACTCCCTCCCGAAAGGGAAACAGAAGATGGGTAGAGGGGGGTGTGTTTTTCAGCTTTGATACTTGGTCACATTTCTTAGATTTTGAGTTCACTCCATCTATAATAACCATACAGAAACGGTGCCGCACACAAATGCACAAACAGAACGGATAAAGAGGAAGTGGGGACTGTGGAAGCTGCGTTTAAACCCTAGAGAGTTCAGGACAGGTCCACTTAAATCTCCCTTGCAGCAGCTCCACCAAATGTTTGCCAAACAAATTAACAAGGGAAGTGAGGTTGAGGGGCCAGTGTTCCCAACACCTAGAAGAACTCATTTCTTCCAGTCCCCTCCAGCATTTTTAAATCATGCATTTACATTCCCTATTCAAGTAGTAAGATAATTTTAGACTGTGCACAGCTATTCCTGAAAGCCGGGGTCTGCGAATGCCAAGATGGATGGATGAGCTCTCTGGGCCGGTTTGAATTATGGGATGGTTTCAACATGACAGAGTAGTGCGGCAGATTCTCAGGTCTGACTTTTCAGTAACTCAGCTTCATCCTCCAACAATTAGTCCTCATTAGTGAGACCTCACTGTCATAGCAAGGATTTGAGATCTGAGGTCCCTGGAGCCCCGTTTCTCCTGGAAATCAAAGTCAGAAGTCTATTAGGCAAATTAATAGAACAGACGCAGTTTCAAAAGAGATATTTAGCTTATCAAACAAGGCAAGAGGATCTTATTTTAAATCAGAGTTTTTAGAAGCCATTCACTTACAGGTAAACTAGACAGGCGCTAATTGCAAGCCATTCCTTTGAACTCAGACTCTGTCCCTACTGAGCCTGTATTTAAATCTTTGTTAATCACCAAAACGCACAGAATGTCCCTTCATATAATAAAATAATTAAAATGGAACATCTTAGTTCCTTGTTAGAGTCAGGCAATGAGGTGTGAAAAGCTCCTAGGCTTTGTTGACATGCCAGTACTGCCTTTTGCCAGTAGGCACATGGGAAGCATGAGATGATATTTCTAGAACAGAGCCAGCCACATAATTCGTGTACATTTCCTGAACCCCTTAGAGCCTCAGTTTGCTTTCCTGTAAAATTGGTCCAATACCACAAAAGTGCCAAGTACTATTCTTGTGGGGAGACTCTTCCCCCTAGCACACTCTTCCTCATGCTGATTTGAATTCTTGACTCGAAAGCTCGTTGATACCCCCATCAATCCACACCCTATGAGGGAGACTTAGTTGTCTTATCTTAAAGCAAAGGCCACATTGCAATGGTCAGGAAGCCAAGGCAGGATTCAGTGTTCTATGTCCCATGTAGAATGCTCTAGAACCTCACGGAACACACGGGATCCAATATTAGGTCGTCTTCCTGTTTGTACTCTTCTAGAGTTAGGCGAATGAAATTGAATTTCTATAGTTTAATTACATTGGTGGTGATGGGGTACACTGTAAAGACTTGGGACTCTGGGGGGCAGATTTGCACCCCACGAGTGGGGATTCCACTGTGGGAGATTCACTTCAGAAATCCCGATGCATCTATAATTGGAGGCACCACCACCCCACCCACGACACACACACACACACACACACACACACACACACACACACACACACACACACACACACACTCCTGCACAGAGCTCTGTCTGCATCTCCCCAGCTCTGTGGTTCCAGACCTGGATGCCTTCCCTCCATGACTCATATCTCCAACACCACTCATGCTCCCCTGCACCCTGGACTCTCCCTAACAGCTAGATGTACCATGCTCTGCAGACAGAGCCTATCACTGTCTGTGGGTCCCGAGTTTAAATCATAGCACAACCAGAGGGAAACCAGTTCCATTCTGTGATAAGTTCTCCAAGGACAGATCAGGCAGATAAATAACAGGGAGGAAGAAAAGATGTCCCAACAGCACATTACCTGTGAGAGAGAGAGAGGACGGTTCCCATACTGTGCTTTTCCTTTGCTTTTAAACAGGGTCACGGGGCCCACCCTTAAAACAGAAGCCCAAGGAAAAGGGTAAGCCCAACACAGAGTGATTGATGCAAAGTCTTAATCTCAGTCAGGTCCAGCAGAGACCTCTGGAGTATCAGTCACACTGAAGATGTCACTGTACCTGAAGACAGGTCCAGCTTTGGAGTTGGGTTCATGCTGTTTGAGTTTGCATTTTCAAGTTGAGAGACAATGACAGGAGCCTAGCACTGTTTCTGTGAATGCTGTGGCTATGATTCAGCAGCAGCAAAGCCCTCAGAAGAGGGGACTCCAGGGCGAATGGGCAATGCAGATCTAGGGGCACCCAGACGGGGCACATGTGAACCCTCACAGCGTCCCATATCAACCTCTGTCATAAGACATCACTTGCCAAATCCTAACTTTCTCTTTATTGTCTCCCTAAGTTGCCTGTAGGCCCACGGTGGGCAAATACTGCCAGCAAAACCATGCTTTAGTTAAGTAGATAACATCGAGGAAGTGAACAGAACATTCTTCTTTCACATTGGTTCGTTGGGTAAGAAGCACATTAAATTGACGTGGTACAAATTAACACAAGGTGGAAAAAAACTTCTCAATGTGCACAGATACATTGGTCTTACAAAATATGGAACATGAAGAAAGGCCCTGAGGGTGTATGTAGTATGTGGTAAGTCACATATGCAGGTGGAAAGGAATGAGGGCCTGGGCTTCTGAAGAGAAGGTAGTATCAATCCAAGTCATGAGAGGTGTGCAGAGGAAATGTCTAGTGGGTATAGGCTGCCTGTTGTGCAAATACAAGGTTCCCAGTTGTCCAATTGTCCTCTGAGGAACAGGTCTGGCTTTGCCTGGTGTTAACCTCCAGTCTCTGGCTGATAAGAGTTCTGGGGAACAGATTTATCGCAAGTGAATTCCCCGAGAAGGATCTGTCTCTGGCCAGATAGACAGAGCTCTAAGAAAGCCTTTACCTGCGTTCACAGGCTCCCCAGATGTCCTCAGCTCAAAGTCACCAGCACATCACCACGTCACATTTGGGGGTGGCATTTCCCAAACTCCTTCATGCCCCATAAATATTTGCTAATGACTGGACAAATAGAAACAGGGGTTGGCAGACCTACAGAATCCTGACGCATGCTTTATCTTGAAGAAGGAGGCTTTGTTTATCTTAATGGAGGAAGCCCAAGCTGAATGTCCCTAGACATCTAGCATTTTAAAACAAACAAAAACAGATTAGACTTCAGTTCCAGTCTATCTTAGTGAGGCTTCCCCAGCTCCCATGACATGCTGGGTTTCATCTTCAACACCCCACAACTCCAGTGTGCCAGTGTGGCAATGTATGCCTGTAATCTCCACACTCAGGAAAGGCTGACAGGAGAGGCAGGAGTTCAAGGTCACCCTCTGCTACTCAGTGAATTTAAAGGCATCTTGTGCTAAATGAGAAAATAAACACACAAAGCCCCAAATTAAACCATGTCTGACCATTTCAGCTCACCAATCACTGGTTTATAAAGCAGACCTTAAAGGCATGTTGCTTGTCCCAGAGGCCCCTGTATACAGTTGTGAGATTCACTTCATCAAGGCCAAGAAATCTGAATCTAAATTCTTTAGGAAATTTAGCAATCACTTGTGAGCCACCTTCCCCAGCTGCAGTTTCTTCATTAATAAAATAGAGTTCTGTTGCATGACGGGTCTCAACAATTTCGGAGTCAGATGCCTGTTTGTGAGTGTAAAATTCCTTATAGGCTCATCTGTGGAGTTCTTGATGGTGTTCATTGTTTGAGAGAATACACAGTGACAAAAAGCTCCCAGGAGACTCAGCGATTCTTTTAAATAAATTTGCATTTATGAATCAGAGAAATTTTTCAATTAGTAGTAGGCAGGCAAGCAGAATATAGAATATTATTTAGTTATTCTGACAAAAATTATGTGAGCCCTGGAAGATGCTCACAGCCCAGATGTCCCTGGGCCTCCTCCCCTCCCTGAAGTGATCTGTAGCAGGCCCAGGAGGAAGTCCCACCTTTTCTATTCTGACAATTAGCACATGACTTCCCAACTGAATTTCACTCATTCAGTCCTGATGAAAGGCCTAAGGTTGACCCGGACCTCCCCGCTGAACTGGTGGAGCAGGATTGCTGGTCATAAATTGTCTGCGGACTCTTCAACTGAGAGGCGTTCTGCAGTCTCCTGTGCCTGTTTACCATGTTACTGTTGCTGTAAAACAGACCCTGGCCACTGAGCCTTCCCTTCCCCACTTCCTGGTTCCCCCTCCTCTTCCTCTTCTCTCTTCCTCTTCTTACCTCACTTCTTCCCTCCATTTGTACATAACCTTCTCAAGCTATTTCTCTAGAAGCCTTGGCCAGTTTCTTATCTGCCAAGAAAGAAAGAAAGAAAGAAAGAAAGAAAGAAAGAAAGAAAGAAAGAAAGAAAGAAAGGGCGGGTGGGCATGATGGCTTCTAATCTGATTGTAAATTCAGTAGTAGAGGTTTTTATTACAGATATAAAGGAGAGCACAGGCAGAGGCATCTGGCAAAGTCCAGAGTGAACATGACTGCCAGACTATCTGAAGGGGTAGGGGAGAGGGAGAGAGGAAGAGAGAGAGGAGCCAGGGTCCAAGAGGCCAGGAGAGAACCAGGAAACCAGGACAGCAGCAAAGCCAATATGATGGCTGGGTTATATAATGAAGAGAAGCCATGGGAAGAGCCCCGACCCAGTCCCTAGGTTGGAGAGTTTAGAGCAGAAGGCGGCCTGTGCCAGCCAGGATGTCTCCGATAGAGGCAGTGTTTTGATATGTGAGTAGGCACCTCAGTTAGCCCTTTGTCTCGGGTATAAAACCTAACACAGATAAGATGAAATACAGGATCAGTCTTTTTTCAGCCTGGAAGAGCCCACGGAAGGGCCCCCGGAAGAGGCGTCTTAGTTGGGGCTGCACGGTCCTCTGGCATCAGTGAGCGCCCACGGGAATAGACCTCAGCTGGTTCCTTGAGCGTGTGCCTGGACGGGAAGTTGCAACCTTATGAGGTGCTGCCCTCATGTGGCTGCCCGAGATCAATGCAGACGCAGAGCGGAAGCCTAGGCCGCAGTGGTTGGTGGGCCTCAGCAGACACCTTGGCTGTGTTGTCATAGTCCCAAGCTGAGAAAGTAACGGTAAAAGAAATCAAAGAGCAAAAAAATGACTTCTTGATATTAATGTGATGCGCTTAACTGCGCGCTTAGGTAGGAGGAGACGCAAAGAAAGATTCTCAGGGTGTTCACTGTAACCGAGAATCCCTTCCCATTCCCAGTCAACTAACAGATGCAGAAACAAGGGCTCCGAAGTAATAATCAAAATCTGAAAGACGATAGCAGCTCGCAAGTGGCAAAGCTGGCATGGAAAAATCAGGTCTGGGTGACTCTACTGCCCTGTGTGACAGCTCCTAATAGCCTGAAACTGCAATATTTAATGTTGTCACTAAGCCTTTTCTTCTCTTTAATTGAGGCTTTTACCAAAATGACATTTTCCCCACCCTCCGCATATCTGCAGAGGCCCCCTGAATGAAGTGTTTATTCAACACGGGGCACAGAGGCTATCTGTCCTGACAGGCGAGTAGTGCAAGCCTGGCCCAGTGCCCGGTTCTAGGTGACTGTACAGCGGAACCACGGGGGTGTCAGCGAGGGCTCGCTGTGGCCCATGTTGTGCTAGCCCAGGTGATACCTGGGCACCCAGAGGATCCAGGAAGGGTGCTCCTACAAGCTAAGAAAGCCAATCTGCCTTTCAAATCTGGCCATTTTCCAAGCTGGCAGCGCGCATGCTCAATCCAACGTCGCTGGGAGCAGCGCAGCCGGTGAAGCAGATTCAAGGAACCTTTAAGATTTGCTTTTTCAGGCAGGGTAGGAGGAGGGTGTGCAATGTTCTGTAGTGCAGAACATCAGCTCAAGATTGTTAGTTGACGACAATTACTGTATATTTCAAAATAGTGGGTAAGGAGGAGTGCGAATGTTTCCCAACATGCAGAGGTGATGGATGTAGGAGGAAATGATGTGTCTGTTCCGGCACTCCGATCGTTGCATGCATAAATATGGAACTATTATATGTCAGTTGGAGAAGAAAAGAAATATGTGTTTCATTAAAGAATCAAATGGGGGGGAGGTCCATGTTTTATTTAAGTCAGAGAGAGACAGAGATACAGAGACAGAGAGAGCATCTGTGTATGCGAGTGTGTATGGTGTGTGTATATACATTTGTGTACTAATGTATGTGGTGGGGTGTGTTGGATTATAGATTATTTGCCACTTATTAGTCCAAATTCACTAACTCGTTAGTTCGATATTTCGCAAGTGGGTTAATAGATATCTTTCAAAGTTATATTTAAAATTAAAATCTTGGTCTCCTCACTCGCAGGCTGCCCCTCCTTTGGTTCCCTTCCATCCCAGTAATTAGCAACTGCCTTTGGCCAAAGTTTGTTTTTGGTTTGGCCCCTTCTTCTAAGACCCACTCTCGTCAATCCTGCCTTCTGGAGCTGCAACAGTTCCTCCAGGATCTGACCTCTGCCCTTTCACCTACAAGAGGTCACTTCAACACCTCCAGCCGTTCTGTTTATACTCAACCCACTGAACCCACCGCCACTGTCCTCCTCAGAGCTCAGTCTCCTCACACCCGAGCCTGAGAAGGTCCCCCACAGCTCTCTCCTACTTTTCAGAATGAGAATGCAAGTCCCCACTCCTCTCTCTAATTTGACAAACTCTCTCTCAACTCTCCCCTTTCCTCCATCCCCCCTACCTACGTCCTTCCTTCCTCACAGCAGACTTCAAGATTTATGCAGTGAGTGCACAGACCTTAAGTATGGAGAACAATGGGTTTCCCCCCTCCCTGAGGTGAACAACCATTCTACTTTATTGGTGGGGGGTGGGGGATTGGAGGCTTGCCTTCTTGTGTTGATGCCCGTCCTTCTCGATGCTGTGAGGTTTCTGTTGTGGAAACAAAGCATGTTTCATCTGTGCTTTCCATGGGTGCACATTCCTCCTGGGTGCAGCTCTGGGCTGTGAGCATTTCCCCCTTGGGCGCGTGGCTAGGAATGGAGTTTCTGGCCGATAGATTGTTGACCTGTATTGGGATCACCACAGAGTGTGCTAGTGAGGTTTTTCACTCTACAAGGTGGGTTCTGCAATTACGTCAGGTTCCCCTAAACACTGATGTTTTCCAGGCTCTTTAGTTATTCTTGGGATGTACAGTGCCACCTTATTTGGTTTGAAATCTCATTTTCCTCAGGGATAATAGGATCTGAGCAGTGTATTGGTTTATTGGTAATTTAAATATCTGTCTCTGTTTTGTTTTGTTTTTCAAATTGCCTGTTTAAATCTTTCGCCTGTTTTTGGAAACTCGATTCCCTTGTCTGACTGACTTGCAGATGCTCTTTCTGTATTCTCAATGCGTGCTATGTGCTTCCATGGGGCTCTGGCTTTACCCTTTGCTCTGCCACGACCTTTGACCGTGACTTTTTAAATCTTCTTCCTTGGACTCAGCCACACTGGTGTACCTGTCACAGCTGCTGCATGCAGCCTTAGGTGACCTCAGACCCTGGTGCTCTCTCTTTGCTCTGGAAGATTCTCCAGGGAGTTGGACAGTTGATGCCTCTACTTCACCCAGATGTCTGGGCCACTGCCATCTTCTCAAAGGGACTTGTCTGCTCACTGCATACAGAATGCCTTCCCCAAACCTCTTATCTGGCTTTATTTTTCCTTACAGCATGTGTGCAAGATGCACACATATCTGTCGGTACCCCACTTCCCAATAGATTTTATCTCTGTGAGAACTCAATCAAGATCCATTTTCTTCCTTATTATCTCCCAACCTCTAAGAAGTATCATATTTTCTGAAGTACATTAAAAAAAAAACCCTTACTAAATAAATGAAAAACAGCGTGGGTGTCAGCTAAGTGTGAGTATGGCACAGTAGCAAATAGCCCCGAAATATCAGTGTTTGTAATATCAAAGGCTTTTTCTCTCCTGTGTCCTAAGTCTAATGTGGACTACCAAGGAGTTGTGTTCATTGATCACGGACATCACCGACAGGGGAACCTTTACCTGCCATGCTAAACAAGGGCTCTGAGGTCCACCATGACAAAAGGAGAGGACGCTGGGAATTGAGCAGAGACCATTAAGTTATTTTGTCCAGAAGTCACATTTATCACCTCTATTCATATTTCACTGTCCAAAGCAAGGCAACCAGTGAAATCCAGCTTCAAAAAGGAATGTGTCTGGAAAGGGGAAAGAGCTGAATTCCTTTTGAGCATCAGTAATGCCAACTGCAGTGAGTGGGACCATGTGTGAATTCTCATACTCCAACTGCTGAGTGAATGAATTAATGAGTGAGTGAGTGAGTGAGTGAATGAATGAATGAATGAATGAGTAAATGGATGAATTCAGGAAACAGCAACTGAAGGGTGAGGCCAGGTACACAGGTGTTGAACAGTCAGTTTTCTATGCCTCTTTGCTCCTGAACCCCAGGCAGTACTAACCATGGGACCCGCAGTGCCTTCTGTTGAGAAGTCATCAGGCTGTGCCATGCCAAAGACTTAAATCCTCAGGAGCAGGGCAGCACGTGTTCATTTTATTGCATTTTCAATATTTTCCAGCAAGACGCACATCATGTTTCACACAAATTACTAAAGTAGACAGCATTTGCTCCATTTAACAGTTGGGCCAGGTAAGGAATGGATGGAATGGAAGGGTCCCCAATTCTCCCAGTTGACTAGCTCAGACCTCGGCTCTAAAGCATGTTCTCTTCTGCATAATGACAGACAGGGTCCAACTCATTGTGCTGCCCTGCGACCGCCTTTCCCTCCACTTCATTCTGATTTTCTCCGGGCACTATTCCAATGTGACTTTGCACTGGATGTTTACTGACATCCTCCTGTACCAGATGCTGTCCTCAGTCGAGGAGGTCAACCTCACCCACTGGGTCATTTCACCAAGGCGATGATTTTTTTCAGCTTTATCCATTCACTGTGTTTCTTCGCTTTGCTTTCTGTCCAAAGGCTGATTTTCAGCACTTACCTGTGCCCCACTGCTTACATTACTAAAGCCCGAAACTTCGTACAGGTTATCGAGCTCTGTTGATGAACTTCTAAACACACGGCATTGGGCATGTAAAACTACCTCATAATTTCATTTGAAAAATAAGGATCACTCCCACTCATCCCTTCCAAGAGAAGTGTTCTATGAATGAAATGAAGTCGTAGATATCAAAGGATTGGGAACTACAGAGAGGCCATAGAAATCGATTGTTGCTGAGTAAACACGTTTGTTGGCATCAAAGAGAACTCAGCGCATCCTCATGCTTTATTAATTCTGCTCCCGGAGCCTCTGTTTTCTCTCTCTGGATTCTTTACAGAATACTGCAAACAAGTCCAAGCAACTATTTTCTTTTTAAATGTCTCTTTTTGGCTTAATTGAGTGACGCACACGCCTGCTGACTGTGTGGCAGAATTCCTTTGAAGGGACCAGTCTGCAGACTGGACTCCAACCAGCAATTGAACTGGAGCCCAATCAGCCTCCTACAAGCCCCGAGCTTTTATGGGAAGCCCGTGTCGTCTTGCTCATATCTGTCCCAAAGCAGGATTTGGTATCTTACAGCAGCCCCCGACTAAAGGCAGTTTCAAAGCATTTGCTAAAGGCCTCAAACCCCATTTGCCTCTGCCCTGGCACGAGGCCACCTCTCCCACTGCTCGCACTGTAAACACGTGCATTTATTATGACAGTTTTCAAGCGGGTGGCAGTGAAATGTCTGGTTCTAACGAAATCAGCCTGTTATGACAAGCTCCTGGCAGATGTGGAGCCGGCACCTTGTGAAAGGACACTTCCTTGTAACCTGCAGGAGGGAGCTCTGTGCAGGTGCTTGGCTGAGATGGCTCAACAGTGTGGAACTAACTGGCACCCTTGGGCCACTCCTCAAGGTAATTCCTCCCTAGGCATTTTGGGACCTGTTTCATCAGGCTATCCCTTGGGATCCTGGTTATTGAAGACTCTCTGGTTCATTTTCTCTGCCATCTGCCATGCCCACTTCCCCTGAAAAATAATGTCTTTTATTCCTAATATTTTGATTTGCAAAGTGAAGGCAGAAGGACTACTCTGTCACTCTATATGGGTCACTCCAACCATGTCAAAATATCTGGTTTCCAGTCCACTTTTGATCAACATTTCATAGAGTCCCTCCCAATAAAGCTCAGCAAATGGGGCTCACCCCTGTTTTTTGTAGGTAGGGTGGGCTCTGGCCTTTTTGATCAACAAGGTTTCTCTGCCAGGTTGACTCCTGACATATTTGGTCTTATACCACTACTGAATAAAAATCTCCCTCTAGGTTTTTAATGGTTAATCAGGCCTCAGTAATAGATGTCATGGGTTGCTGGTGGCATGTATGAACATCCCCTGGCTTTGACTGGTCTCTCTTGCCATCTGGCACACCGTCTGACTCATCCTTTTTTTAGTAGCAACAGAGGTCTCTACAGACAAGGGAGGAGGGAATTGAGTTCAGGTCCTGCATTTGATAAGTAGACTCCAGTATTCTTTCTTAACTCCCTCTTCTCCCATTGCTTACACCCCTTAGAGTAGACATGATTCCATGCTCTCTCTTCCCCATCTCTCTGAATAATCACGGTGGGAGCTAGCATAGAATTCCGTTATTATAGACATTTCTATTTGATTCCTCCTAAGACACTATTATCCTCCATTTTAGCTCCTTTTAGGAAATAGACTAGTATCCACCCTGAAACTGTTGGTGCTAGGGAAGAGATGTCTACTGCAAGAGCATCTTTCCACACTTCTGAACCACCCTGGTGCCTGGTGGGCACTCAGTGAGTTTCATCTCCTGAGTACCTTGGTTTCTCACCTAGGATCCTGGAGAACGCTGTGGGCAGAATGTCCTTTCCACAAATACATGGCCCCCTCCTGCCCCTGAAACAGTGAAAGTGCAGTCTCCCGTGTTCCAGGTGGTTTCTTACAACCTCGGTCACTTTATCACTCCCTTTGATAATTACTTGTAATCAGCTTACTCCCGAGGATAATGAGATGATAATATAGGATAATGAGATAATAACCGGAAGACGCACCATTTGTTAAGCATCTTTACTAAGCTAAGCGTTTTATCTTGGCTATTCTATCTCATTCCTACAGGGTCTCCTTGAAGTAGGAGAATTGTTGTTGTAAAAATATATAAATAATAAAGAGTAGCGGTGTCTTTTACCCTGCTAGGTCCGCGCCGCGGTGTCCCAAGATATCTGCTGGATATCTTGGCGGAAACACATCCCAGCTGCACTTTCCTACACTCAAACCCCCACATAAAAGAACACACAACACAATAATCTTAGATCCAATTGGTAAGATATAATTGCCTACTTAAACATACAAAGCCCAGTACCATCCATCCCTTGAGAACATTAATAACAACCTGCAAATACACAGAGCAGAATCTTAACATCACCTGCCATGGCTTCTCCCCTCTCTCCATCTCCTCTTCTCTCCCCTAGTCTCCTCCTCTTCCTTCAAACTTCTCTCCCGCCCATCCTTCCTTCTCCTCCAATGACAGGCCTCCTTCTATCCTGTACCTGCCTCACCTGTGACATTATCCTACAGAGAATGGCTTGCTGCTAAGGGTGAGTGTGTCCTGCAGGGCTTCATGGAGTAGAAGTTCATTCTCCGGGGTAAAAATGTGGAAGCCAGCTGCTCTGTGAGAGGCGAAGACTGGTGGAGATATCATTATCTGGAGAAATTAGTACAGCAATCTCCCAGGGGACCTGGTTGATTCTCTTAAGAAGTGTGCTAATCACTTTCTGTGCTGAAAAAAGAAAAGCTCCTGGGAAAAACAACTTAGATGGAGGAGAGTTTTATTTTGGCTCACTATTTCAAGGGCTTTAGTCCACGGGCACTGGACTCTTGCTTTTAGACCTCTGGAAAGGCAAAAACCAGGACTGCCACAAGGGCAACCCCTCAGTGATTTACTAGAGGTTTTAATACATCCCTGTAGGGCTACCAGCTGACAACCAAGCCATCAGCACGTGGGTTTTGGGGGCACGTTTCGGATTTAAACCATGAGAAGGGAGTTTTTGTGAGGTCTTCTCTGCTCTTGGCTTCCTGACTCTCAATGAGATCTCCCCTTCTTGTGTGCAGTGACCCCGTAATACTGTCTATCATGTTGTGGTCCAGCCAGAAGGGCCATCCCCAGATGATGAAATGATTAGGTCACCTTGGACTTTCAACCTCCACAATTGTAAACTAAAAGCACATATTCCCCCAAACCCTACCAGCCCTTGGCCCACTACCTAGTTTCAAGGAGTGTGTTAAACTCAGCTCAAAACTAACACAGGTAGGTTTAGAAAGGAATCAACCCCAGCTTAGGTAAGCCTCATGTTCTCACAGCTTAGAGAGGACCCCTGCGTCCCTTGAGGGTCCAGGGTGTGGGGGAAGAATAGAGTATGTGGTCCCAGGAGCTTTAAGAACCAAATCTCTGTGCCCTGAAAGATCCCCGCTTAACATTAGTGCAGCCATTTCTTAAAAATGAAAAATTTTAAGTTGGCCTCTGCTTAGCCCCTAGACGTTAGACCAGAAAGTACAGAAAGCACAGTCCCACCCACTCTCCAAGAAGCTACCCAGGCACAAGAACAGATGATATAGCTGTGGCTTTGTCCTGGGAACCCCAGGACAAAAAAACATTTGTCAAGTCAGACATCCTTGGTACTGGAATAGCTACGCTGATATGGTCGCAGCCTTGTCCCAGGAACTCCAGGATGAGAAACATCTGCCTAGTCAGATATTCTTGGCACCAGAATAGCTGAGCTAATGAAGCTGTGTGATCTTGTGGTGACTATATAGACTGTATGTTCCTGCTGTTCCGGGCTCTTCACATCCCTCCTGCGTGAGGACCGTGTCGAGCCCCAATGCATTGGTCTCCCATAGTAAACCTCTTGTTCTTACATCAAGACTGAGTCCCGTGTGTTCGTGGGGTAGTGGGTGTCCTCAGGATTGGAGCGAGAGTCTCCTCAATCTGAGGGTCTTTCAGCCCCAGCTCCAGCTCGGAAAGGCTAGTCAGGCCTTCCTGGGGTAGAGAGCCATAAGTAGAAGCCAGTCTCACGGCTTCTACTTGATATAGTCTTTCAATATTCTTTGTGAATTGGCAGCCTCCCCAACAGACACATCTACAGTAGAAACGTCAGCTTCAGAGCAACCTCTCACTGGTCAGCACGCTGTACTCACAGCCCCCCCTCCTTTTCCCCTGTAGCAGGGCTGCTCGTCCACCTGCCTTTGGTTACTTCCTATATTTTAAGGCAGAAGAAAAGCGAATTTTCCTTCCTGCATATCTTTTTCCTTTTCCTTTTTTTTTATTTACAACCAGTTGGTGCAAGGGCTGAAAGCTGTCAGAGCAGTAATGCATTGCATCAAATTAACATATTCTTCTGAAATGGTAATTACACCCCTTTTGTGTGCCTCTGAATACACGTTTTTTGAAGTGTGAATGAGGTGCTGACACTGGAGTCTCACTCTAAATGATCATTATTAGTGCATCTGTCCAAATGATTCACGGGAAATGGCTGGCAGAGGTTTTTAAGTTGAGAGGGATTTAGAGGTGAGCCACGGAAACTCCTTTAGAAAAGTTCTCACCTCAGTCTTTTTTTTCCTTCTTTTTGTGAGCGTTCATTCCTTCACACCCCAGAACCATTTCCAGTCTATTGATGCTGCAAGAGTCAAGTTCCCCTACACAGAGTGTCTGCTCCACAGAAGCACACAATCAGGTTAGCATTTCAAAGGAAGACATCCATCTTACCCTTCCTTCGTGGTCGTAGGAAAAATGGCAGCTGACTGTTCTGAACAAAGAAGACAGAGAACAACTCTGAGTGTATGTGTTCGGGCCGAGAGATGTAATCCCAGAAGCTGTCTTCTGGAGGTGGTTGGACAGAGCTGATGGCAGTGAGTACGGTTCAAGTTTGGGGACAATAACTGAACAAAGGAGAGAAAACGAGGGCTCGTGGTGCAAGACTTTGGCAGTCCTTAAAAAGCTGGGTCTTTCCTCTTAAAGGGATGAGACACCATGGAAGGTTTTAGAGAAAGGAAGGAGAATGTACAGGTTTGCTATAAAAGATCCTCCCAGTCTCTATGAGAGGATGGACTGAAAACAGAACACGGCAGAAAGAAGCACTTAGAAGGCTGTGACTCTGGTCTAAATATGGTATTTAGGCTGGTGAAGGATAATGGCTGTAGAGACGGAGACACAGGTTGGCTGTGACAGGAAATAGGAAATGAAACAGATTACTGGGGCTCCAGAGAAACCGTGCAGCTAGGGTGGTGGGGCGTGGTAATCCTGAGGGCCTCTGTCACTCTGCTCTGAGTTGACTTCTCTTCTGCTATTGCTCCTGGAAGATGTGCTCCTATTAGAGACATTGTTGGTTTGGCTGCAAGGAGGTGATGTCCGTCAGAACTGGTAACTGAACGAGCAGGAGGAGTTCCCCAGAAAGGATGAGGTGATGCTCCATGGGACTCCAAAGAAGCGAGGAACACAATGCAACAATTGGGCTCCGGGGAGCTGGATAGATGGCTTGGTGTGAAGTGTTTACTGTGTAAACATGAGAAACTGAGCTTAGACCCCCCCCAAGAATGATGCATCCTAGCACTGGAGAGGGGTGGGGGAACAACACAGGCAGGTCTCCAGAATTCACTGGCCAACTGGACTGATTGAAGAGCTCCATGCCCAGTGAGAGACTCCTCTCAAGACACAAGGGTGGAGAGTGTGAGGCCTCATGTCAACTCTAGCTTCTGTATTTATATGCAGATATATGCCACATAGCAGCATCAATAAATAAAACCAAATTAAATAACTACATTCAAATAGCAAGTCACCTACTAAGAAATTTTTACCTATCTCTGCACCTGCCTTTCCTAACTAAGAAGACATAGATGTCCCATGAGGAACACGGTGTAAGCACAGAAGTCCATGGTGTCACAGGTTCAGATATGTAGGAAAAGGGGTGAGGGGGGCGGCTGAGATTCAGTGACTTCAAAAATGGCTTTACCTTTGCTACCAAGTTCCTCCATGTCTTATTTGTAGCAGAAGTGCTGTCTGATTATTAAAGGGTGTGTGTGTGTGTGTGTGTGTGATTGGTGTGGCATGCCAAAAATTGTCAGTGTGCACTATAGGGGTGGATGGATGGAATGATACAACGGTCGCTCTTGGTTCGGTGGTGTTGCTGCAAAGGTATGGACATGCATCTGTGTGCACATGTGTGGCAAGTCAGAGATGGTTACTATCAGTGAACATTGTGTGTGTGTGTGTGTGTGTGTGTGTGTGTGTGTGTGTGTGTGTGTGTGTGGTGTCCCTGTGTTTGGGGTAGTCTCAAAGAATCTCAAGGAGTTGACAGTGGCTACTGGCAGATATAGAAGCCAGAAATCTCTGTGCAGGTTATGATCGGTGGGCACATACCTGGGTCCTGTCAGCTCTCTGATCTGGTGAGGTCACATGGCCTCATTTACGTCACGCCTTTAAGTCTTAGGATGGAGTACCGTTGTTTTGAGCCACCCAGTTGGTGCCATGGCAACCCCAAGAAACTCACACAGCAACCTTACAGGGTGACTCCAGGACTCTAGTCTTCTGGTAATCAACCTTCTGTGACACCCCTCTCCCCTTTCTGGACTTGTGCCCATCACCTTTAAATTCTTACCCAAGAGCCACAGAACATGACAGCTCAAACTGATACTGTGCTGTTGAGAAGATTCCACTAAAAAAGAAAAAATCCAAACACCAGCATCTTATCGCTTAGGCCCTAAAAGTTTCAACCAACAGGGAGGGCACTTAGCAATGTGGGAGAAAGTCTCACACTATGGTAACTTTTGTCAGAAGAACAAAACATACGTGAGTATGTTTTTCTAAAGTTTTCTTACCCTTACACTTCATGTCCAATAATCTTCCTTTAGTCTCAGCTTCCATATTTATAAATTCAAGAGATTGGCTTCACCTGTAATCTTTGAAGACTTCTTCAACATTCGCACGTAATAAATACTCAACATGAACAGGTCTAGAGATAAATTAGAAACAAACGAGCATGTGTGGGTGTGCTTCTTCATTTCCATCCGGACATAGGCTCTGGGAGGTGTCCCTGACCTCACCAGATTAGAAACATGATCAGAGACACAACAACCCAGATGTGCACCCACCAATCATAACCCATGCTTCCATATCTTCTTCCTCCTGTATTTAGGCAGATTCTTGTGACACTGTGAGACTGGCTTGTGTCATTCTTTGCACACAGGGGACACACAGACTGCCTGGCACATAGTATATGTTTAGTGACTGTGGAAATAGGGTGACTGGATGGAGGGATGAACACGTGAGACTCTTCCCTCCTCATGTGGAAATTCTGGTTCCTCAAAACTCAATCTATGGAGTCCTCTCCTCTCCTCTCCTCTCCTCTCCTCTCCTCTCCTCCTCCTCTCCTCTCCTCCTCCTTTTCCTTCTTCCTCTTCTTTTCTTTCTTCTTCTTCTTCTTCTTCTTCTTCTTCTTCTTCTTCTTCTTCTTCTTCTTCTTCTTCTTCTCTCTCTCTCTCTCTCTCTCTCTCTCTCTCTCTCTGTCTCTCTCTCTCTCTCTGTAACTTGTTGGTAGCATTGGCACAAAGCGGTTTGCAAAAAGTCAGATCCTGGGCAGAGTCTGTGAAGAAGTTGGGTAGGAACCTGTCTCCTTTGTGACTGGAGGCAAAGATGACTGGTGCATGGCTTTTCTGGAGATGAACATTACAGAGCTTAGCAAAGATATTGGTCAATGCAATAGGAAAGAAAACATTGATGAGCGTGCATGATAGAATGGGGTGTCCCACACAGTCCTGAGTACCCATACAACTGAAAGTTTCCAGATAAGTGGTTCATCCAAGAGCATGTAAGGATGGCTTGAACTTATTCTATCTATCTTCATGGTGATGGCACATGCTATGCCTAATATGTCACCACTCCATGTCTGCATCTCTCCCTTGGTATAGTCTGTCATGCTGCACACTGGATTAGGCTGGAGGGAGGAAAGCTGGGCCAGGGTAGAGAACTGGTTCAGTTTAATGGGTCAGAGTATTGTGTGGTCATGTACAATTGGCTAGGACAGGGGTGTTAGAAGACACTTCATCTGCATACTCAGGGTCTGTGGGTGAGGGGAGACAAGAGAGGATAACAAGGTAAGGTCAAACAAGAGCTGAGGTCTGATAACTGTCAGGGTAGTAAATTCTTACTTGCATTGATACTGGGCCAGCCAACTTTCTGGCTCCAGGTTGGGAGTTGGGAGGAAGCTAATGCCTGCTGTTCTTCTCTGAGGTATCCAGGTTGAAGTCTCTCAACAGTTCCTCCACTGATCCTGGGCCACTATGGTCCCAAGATATGTCATCACTGTACTTCAATACCAAGTCTCTCATAATAATAATCCCTTAACTGGGAATTATTGATACTAGACCATTGTTCAGACCAGGACTCAAGATATAACCACATGTGTCCTAGTCCAGTCCAGCTTCTATAACAAAGAACAGAGTATCATATATGTGTGATTTATCTGTAATCAACAGAAATGCCTCAAAGTCTAGAGCTGGGAGAAAAAGATCAAGGTGTCATTGTGGTTGGGTTCTGGTGGGGATTCTTTTCCTGTGTGATGCTAAAACCCTATGGGATGGGCATGGATGAGCACACCTGGGAAGTATTTTTTCCTCAAGTAAATCATGTGATGTGAAAAACCCACTTTTAATTCAGATCTTTGAGGTGGGAAGAGCCACCTTTAATGTAGATCTATGAAATGGGAAGATCCACCTTTAATCTGGGCCACACCTTTTGCTGGAAGCCTATATAAAGGACATGGAAGAAGGAAGCTTCCTCTCTTTGCCTACCTGCTGTCAATCATACTAGCAAATCCATTCATTCACTAGAATTACAGTCTACATCTCTGGGCTGCTTACATACACTGCAGATCAGTTGAGACATATAGGACTTATAGACTGAACAACTACTAGAGTCTTGGGCCTTCCACTCGTAGGAAGCCATTGTTGGATTAGCTGGACCACAGTCTGCAAGCCATTCTAATAAATTCCACATATATTCATATATGTTCATATTCATATAATATGTAACTATATATAACTATAACTACATACATAACTATCTATAATTCTATTTAACTCTACACTCGGGATGATAACTGCTGACTTTAACTGTGTCGTCACATGGAAGAGAGAGAGGGGAGAGTTCTTATAGTGTTTTTTCAAGAACTACCTGGGTTTTGTACAATAGCACAGATGTGTAATCTCAGCACTTTGAGGCAGAAAGACCAGGAGTCCAGTGTCATCATTGGCCACAGAATAAGAGTCTAGCCCATGAGACCCTATCGTGTCCCTTTCAAATTATAGGACTCCTCTTTAGTGATTACTTGTCCCCCAGAGTGCCTTCCTTCAAACACCAAGAAATGAACACTGATGTTCAGTCCACATCACAGCCAGGAACAGGTAATTGGGTGGAGTAGTGATGGTGAGGGTCTCTGATATCGTTGAGGTGGGGGCTGAAGAGGTTAGGAGTAGTTAGGTGTGCTTCCTGCTCTTCCAGACAACCTGATCTCAGTTCCCTGTACCCATCACGAAATGCTCAAACCAGCTCCATGGCATCTCACTTGACATCCTGTTCTGGCCTCTAAAGGCGAACCCTTACCCACACAATACTGTATACATTCACACAAACCAAACACACACATAAACAAAAATAAACATTGATGATGTTTTTTGGAGGTATCACAGCAGTAAATTCTGAATGTGGAGCATGGCCAAGCATGGCAGCTCATGACTGTAACCCAAGTATTTATGTCTTAGTTAGGGTTTCTCTTGTTGTGATGGAAACACCATGACCAAAAGCAACTTGAGGAGGAAAGGGTTGATATGACTTACATATGCTGAATCACAGTCCACTGAGGAAAACCAAGGCAGGAACTCAAATAAGTCAGGCACCTGGAGCCAGGAGCTGGTACTGAGGTCATGGAGGGATCCTACTTACTGGCTTGCTCTTCATGCCTTGCTTACCCTGCTTTCTTATAGAACCCAGGATTACCTGCCCAGGAGTGGCCCCACTCACAATGGGTTGGGCTCTCTCCCATCCATTACTAATTAAGAAAATGCCCTAGAAGCTTGTCTGCAGCCAGATATTATGGTGGTATTTTTTAATTGAATTACTTTTTCCTTTCAGATGACTTTAGCTTATATCAAGTTAACTTAAAACTAGCCAGGCCAACCTGGAAGTCAGAATCTAAAGAATTCCAAATTCAAGGCTAGTCTAGACTACATAGGGAGATTATCTTGGAAGAACAAACAACAAATAAAAAAAGAAATGAAATTCATCTGTTAGCTTGGCTCCAGGAAATGATAGAGACAAGTTGGGCTGTGGCCTGATGCAGTGACATACACCTCTAATCCCAGTACTCAGGGAAGAGACTGAGGCAAGAGGGCTGCCAGTCCAAGTCCAGCCTGGTCTATGTGGGGAGTTTCAAAGCCCTGTCTTAGTTAAAAAATAAAAATAAAAAGGAAAAAGAAAGGTCAGGGAGAAGGAGAGAAGGCAGAAGAAGGAGAAGATAGAACTTGGGATTTACAGAACACTGATTTGGGTTCAGGTCCAAGATCTACCACTTATTAGGTAGACATGAAACACTATGTTTCTGAGTCACTTTTTAAAAATCTATTAAACAGGGGGAAAATAATACCCAGGATACAGAATTGTAAGGAAAATTTAAAACATGATTTTGTGATCACCTAGGACTTGAATGGGGTCAGAGCTCTTCTACTGGGAGTGAGACAGTATGGAGATATTCTTCCCCGGCAGAAGCAATTCCAACCCAGTAGATTTCAAAGGAAACTTGGGGCCAACCAGACACAGAGGAAGGATTGCCAAGAAAGGGGCAGACCTCAGTATTTTCTAAGTGCCCGTGACTCCTGATGCCCTGTAGATTTCCCCTCTGATCTCCATGTTCACCTCTCATGCCCATCCTCCTTCACCAGCATGTAAGAGGAGACCCAGTGGCAGCCCTACATGATGGGTTTGATGAGACTGGTCCTGGGTCCCCCATTCCTCGCTATAACTGCCCTCCCTCCCATCACTGTAGTCTTTTCCACTTACTGAATACAGTGGATGGCTAGAGATGAAGGTAGGAAAGGCTTGGGAGGGCAGGCAGAACCAGAGTCGCACAGGCTGGTACCAGTTTCATATGGCTGCTGTAACAAATGACCCAGTAGCTCACAACAGCACACATTAATTCTCTTATACTTCTGGAGACAGGAACTAATTCCTGAGAGCTGCTATTCAGACATTAGTGGGGCTGGCTCCTCCTGGAGGCTCTGGGCATGCATGTGTCTATTTTCTACATTGACTCAGGGTTCCTTCATCATATCACTCCAAAATTTGGGCCTGTGATTCTCTCCCCTGCTGCTGAAGCTGATGTCCCTTTGGTAGGTTCCTTTGCAGTCACCTGGCTCTACTTTGCTAAACCTAGACCTTTTCTGCATTTTAAGATGACTGACTGAACTTCTCCTTCCAAACCTCCTTTGTCATAGAAAGTGATGGACCCACAGTTTCCAGGGATTCAGATGCGTGCACCTTGAGAAACTGTTGTCTAGCTTCCTACTAAAGCTGTGAAGAAAACATGTTCACACTCAAGACTCTGAGAGAAGGCTGGAAATTAGAAAGACAGCTGAGTTAGGGGCTGTGAGTTAGGGGCCATAAGGGTAGAGTCAGGGAGAGTTGAAGCTTAAGAAAAGTGTTTTGAGGATAATATGAAGAAGAGCTAGAGGCCTGAGAGCTAACTTTTACACAGTATTAAATACCATTAATTAATACAATTAATCCAATACAATTTAAATTGTTTTTCTCCATCACTGGGTTTCCACCTCACACAGAATAGTTGACCCTTAGGCCTCATTTCAAAAGCTGAGACACACTCACCAGAAGGCCAAGAAAGGGGGGAACTGTCACTATCGTTAGGGAACTACAGGATATATTTTAAAGCACTTGGCTATCTTGACTCAGAAGGGAAGATAGAGAGGGTTGAATGATTGTTACATAGGATCTTGGATCATAGGCTCTTTGGTTAGAAGAGCCAGGGAAGTCCTGAAAGAGGAGACGCAAAGGGAAAGGGGGTTTGTGGAGACTGGCGGGATGGGTGGGGTGGAGGGTAGAGCAGCAGTGTAGCTTGGCTAGGTAGATTTTTCCCTGTTCTACATCCAACAAGCAACAGAGGTGGCAGTCACAAGCTGCACCTGGGAAGAAGTTTGGGGGCCACCAATACAAATGGACTTCAAAGCTAGAAAAATAGAAGGTGGCAACAGTTGGGTTCTAATAAAAAATGGGCAGAAAGGATCAGATACCTCCCTCTATGCTGATCCAAAACCCCACTAACCTGAATGTAAGGAGGTCTTTAACAATACAGGAACAAAACAAAGACAAAAGACCCAGGGGAAAAAAACTGGAAAAAGAATGGAGAGATATCAAGAGAATGTTGGAAGCTAGAAAACAAATGGATAAGTAAAATTTAACTTTCATACCAGAGAAAACTGAAATAAAATTTCCATAAGGTGCTGGATCGATAAACGAGAAGCCTTTCAATTGCATTCTGGAACTCTGTAAACAACTCTGGAAGTTGAGACCATAAATGCCATCCCAAATGGCAGTCTAGTTGGAGCCAAGCAATGCGCAATTGGTTGGATCTCTGTAAAAGAAGCCATTAGACCTGCTATAGAACCACTCTAGCCAAAAACTAGCAAGTTTCCATCCTTACCAAGCGAGAGACGGAAGGTTGGCTCTTTAGAGAAGCTGCATCAAGGGAATTCAGAATTGGAAAACACCGTGCACAGCTTGGGAAGAGTGGGAAGTGCAGATTACTGTACAAGGAACTGGCAAGTAGAGAACAGAAAGCCTCTAGCCTTTTGACAGGAGGCTGGAGAGCAGATAAGCTGACTCACGAGAGAAAAAGACCCTTACAGAACTAGACCGGTGAACTTCCCTTAGCAACCCAGCTTGCTGGCTGCAGGAACGCCCTGCTGGGAGTATATAGCAAGGGACAAACACAGCACAGCACGTGTACAGGAAGCTACCCATTGTCTCTGCAGTGTCTCTGGGCTGCACACAAAAGGATGCCATGCTCTGAAACACCTGAGTGGCACCACGAACTGAAAGGCAGAATGTAGGAACCTGAAGAAAGCAAGGATAATACGGAAAGGAGAGGAGGGGAAACTGTGAGGGAAAGCCACTCAATTTATATTCTTCGATTTAAACACACTGAATCCATGAAACAGGAATTACATTGGTTATTCTTTTAAAGAACGAAATTTCTCTTGCAAATTCTGAGTCAAATTACAAAGTTCTGCAAACACACACATGCACAGATGCATGTTCACATATATACACATGTACACACACATACACATGCACACACACACACACAGTGAAACACAGCGATGGACAGTTGGCTTAGCAGTTAAAGAGGACTTGCTTTTGCAGAGAGCCTGGATTTGGTTCTCGGAATCCATAAAGATGCCCACATCCATCTATAACTCCAGTTCTAAGCAGTCAAACATCTTCTCCTCCTGACTTCTTCAGGCACCAGGTACACATATGGTGCACATATACCCATGGGAAAAACACTCAGACACATAAAATAAAGCAAATAAGTGTAAAGTTATCCTTAAAGCTAGTAAATGTAATGATAGAAGAATGGAAAGGACAGGAAAAGAGAATAAATTAAAAAGTACTTCAGAGGATGAAAAGGCTAGTCTAGAGCTGAGAATCTTATCTAAACACTAGTCAAAAAAAATCTAAAACAGAATGGTATAGATTTTCAGGCTTAAGGGATCTAGTTATGCCTTGCCTAATAAATAAAACCATTATGAAATTTATAGTGAACTAAAATTAAAAATAAAACTACCAAAAACTACCAGAGAGATACATAAATACACACACACACACACACACACACACACACAGAGAGAGAGAGAGAGAGAGAGACAGACAGACAGACAGACAGAGAGACAGAGACAGAGACAGAGAGAGATATGACAAAGGCTCTAAAGTTATCAACAATAGTTGTCTCCTGAGCCAGAGGACATCAGGGAAATGTCTTTAAAATCTGGAGAGGGAAGCACTGTGCCTAAATTTCTATGCATAGTTAAGATAAGGTAGTAAATAAATAAAAAGAATGCCACAACATGTATCTTTTTCTTCAGAGGTGACTGGGATCTTGAACCTTCATTTAATGAGATGCTATAAAGAAGAAAAAGAGAGACAAAGCCAAGGGATATTTTATACACACACATATATATTTAGTATAATTATTTATATTATATATAAAAGTATGTTATTTTAGGTCTGTTTTCATCAAATATGTATAACATATATAATATTAAACAATAAATATATGTATAATACAAATATAAAAAACAGCATTTCCATTTCCGTGTGTGTGTGTGTGTGTGTGTGTGTGTGTGTGTGTGTGTGTGTGTGTGTACATACACAATAAGATGCTCACACAAGCCATATGCATGTGTACTGTGTCATTCATGCCTTTGTGATGCTAGAGGTTGGACCCAGAGATTTTGTGCATATTAAGAAAGCCTTCAGGGGAATTGATGTGAAGGTGAGTGAAAGCAGGTGTGAGTGAGTGCAACAGAAGGAATCATGACTACCAAGGTGTTTGGGTTGATCGGAAAGTTCGGACTGGCTTTAGCAGTTGCAGGGGGTGTGGTAAACTCTACTTTATATAATGTGGATGCTGGGCATAGAGCTGTCATCTTTGACCGATTCCAAGGAGTACAGGACGCTGTGGTAGGGGAAGGGACTCACTTTCTCATCCCTTGGGTACAGAAACCAGTTATCTTTGACTGTCGCTCTCAACCACGGAATGTACCAGTCGTCACTGGTAGCAAAGACTTGCAGAATGTCAACATCACACTGCGCATCCTCTTCCGGCCCGTGACCAACCAGCTTCCTCGTATCTACACCAGCATCGGCCTGGACTACGCTGAGCGGGTGCTGCCATCTATCACCTCAGAGATCCTCAAGTCAGTGGTGGCTCGCTTCAATGCTGAAGAATTGATTACCCAGCGAGAGCTGGTCTCCAAGCAAGTGAGCGATGACCTCACAGAGCGAGCAGCAACGTTTGGGCTCATCCTGGATGACGTGTCCCTGACACATCTGACCTTCGGGAAGGAATTCACAGAGGCGGTGGAAGCCAAACAGGTGGCTCAGCAGGAAGCAGAGACAGCCAGATTTGTGGTGGAAAAGGCTGAGCATCAGAAAGCAGCGGCCATCATTTCTGCTGAGGGCGATGCTAAGGCAGCTGAGCTGATCGCCAACTCGCTGGCCACAGCAGGTGATGGCCTGATTGAGCTGCGAAAGCTGGAAGCTGCTGAGGACATTGCTTACCAGCTCTCTAGCTCTCAGAACATCACCTACCTGCCAGTGGGGCCGTCATCAGTGGGGCCCTCAGTGAGGCAGTCCATGTTCCTCCGGCTTCCCCAGTGAGGCATCCCCTGCTTCACTTCTCAGGCCAGTCAGGCCACGGTCTTCATTTTGAACAATGCCTTCCTTCTACCCTACCCCAGAAATCACTGTGAAATTTAATGATTAGCTTAAAGTGAAGGAAATAAAAGTAAAATCACATCAGATCACATACACACACACACACACACACACACACAGAAGAGACACACACACAGAGACAGAGACAGAGACAGAGAGACAGAGAGAGACACAGAGACATAGAGACACACAGAGAGATTCCCTCTGACATTGGGCTACATCCTCAGCCCCTAAAGCAACTTATTCTTATTAGATAACGAAAAAAAAAAAAAAAGCTAAGGAGGTTCTGAAATGTTTCTAAGGTGAAGGTAGCTGGAGATTGTAGATGACCTCATTGTCCTCTATGTCTGATGCATTAAGATAGATTTTACATTTCTGAAAATTAGTTTGATCTGTGGCTGTGGTGATGTTTATACAAAGGGCAAACAAAAATTCGAGGTGATTATCAACTCCAGGAAAAACAAAAGGTTGTACAAGAAGGGGAAATAGAAATGCAGTATATTGCACAGAAGACTATGGAACACAACTTGTATTATTGTATTAATAATACAAAATATGACTACAGATATAACTAAAAGCCATACAGTCATTTTGAAAGTTGCGGGATGATGAGAAGAAAGGAATATATATATATTATTTAGGAGGTACATGTATTTAGGAGGTACAAGGATTTAAAATCTTGGTTTTGGTGTTCATTTTCATTTTATTTTGAATATGGCTATTTCGCCTGTATACATGTCTGCTCACCACGTGCATGCAGTGCTCATTGGAGGTCAGAAGGGGGTGCCAGATTCCTGGGAACTGGAGATACAGATGCGTGTAAGCTCACTGAGTGCTGGGAACCACTGAGCCATCATCTCTCCCGCTGTCTTCTGCAGCAAAATTTCCTACTCAGAGAGCAACTAAAATAAACATGTGTACATCAAATAGAAATAGGAAGACAGGTCTTTGAAGAAACGACCCCGAGACTTAGATTGTTTGCCTCTGAGGAACAGAACTAGAGGTGTGGGTAGACAGGAATGAGGACTGGGTTTCTTATTTTAGCCCTTCAACGGTATGTTCGTATTCTGTGTCTTGCAAGGAACTGCCACAAACATGGTTGCTCCAAACAGTGCACATTTGTCCTTCTTCACAGCCTACCTACCTACCTACCTACCTACCTACCTACCTACCTACTTGTGGTTAGAATTCTGAAGTGGGTTTCACTGGATGGAGCTAAGGTGTTGGCAGGATCCTGCTCTACCTGGAAGCTCCAGGGAAGAAAATTTTGTTCCCTTCTTCCATTTCCCAGGAGCTGCTGACATCACTTGGCTTGTGGCTGTATCAGTAGTCTTCAGAGATGGTATTTCCAAGGACCCCTACCCCTGTCTTCACCTGACCTTTTCTCTGTGTCAGGCCTCCCTCTGGCTTTATCTGAGAAGGACACATGTAATTACAATTCTCAGCCCAGTGGAAAAACCAGTGTAATTTCTTTGACTTAAGATCTTTCATTTGACCACATCTACAAAGACCCTTTTCCCAAATAAGGCAAATGTACTCAGGTTCCAGAGGTGGTTATTGCTTAAGGAACTATAGTCATTGACATTTACAATACAGTTTCATATACTTATAAGTAAAAAGTTAGTAGGAGTGGGTATAATCCATTTTTTACTATAATTATCAATGAGAAATTACAGAAGACTTTCATTTCTGTGTGATGCATGTCAGTAGCATTCTGGAATAATGACCATATGTTCCTCGTGTAAAATACTAATTTTTTGAGAATAAAAGAGAGTTAGGAAGAAGTATTTTATGATTTGGCTGATCCACATTTGAAGCTAACAAGTTCTATTCCTTTCATTTTAAATACAAACCCAAGGCAAGTCTCCAGTCGAGTGACACTGGCAAGTCTCCAGTTGAGTGACACTGGCAGTGTTGTTCCCTGGAAGACATATGTGTAACACAAACACACACCTACTGAAGCCAAGAGCACAGGCTGGAGAGAGATGTCGTGGGGTTTTGAAACCAAGAAGAGTGGCTTTTCACCCTTCTAGAGAGCCATTCACTCTTAAGCTATAGCCTAGCTACTCCCTGTTTTCAGCAATTCTCATTTTTTCTGAGACTGTCTAACCACAGATTTAAACACCAAAGCCCAAAGAGGCTTTAAAGATCATTGAGTCTAACACAGTGCATCTGAGAGAAAGAGAGTTCAAGGAGGCCCAGAGGGGTGAAGCGATGATTTCTAAGATGCAGAGTCAGGACATGAACTTGGGACGTTTGGTGACCAATGGCTGGGACACATAACACCATTCATTTCTCTATAAATCTCTTTCCCTTACTTCTCTGAAATTTAGGAAGCTATGGTACCCAGGAATTTTGGGAGAACAGAGTACCTAGGGCACAAGGAGAAACAGAAATACTAACTGAGAAGTTCATTGTTCTAAAAATCTGCATCCAGATGAATCAAAGACTAAAATCAACTAAATATGTTCAGGTACAATTCATCTACTGTGGAGAGGCAGGCAAGACAAAAGCAGGAATCTTGCCCTTTTAACCTTCAAGTCCTTGTGCCTTGCCTGACCTACAGAGAGTGCCAGGAAACATTTATTGACTAACTAAAAGACCAACTCTCCTAGGTTTCTGGCTGAATAGCTAAACCCAGCCACTGAGTAACTGGGTGACTGTGTCTGGGATGTCTTCACTGCTTGGACCAGTATCACTGAGAAATGTTCTAACTGCACTAACCAACCTCTCTGATGTTCTGATGTCCATGGATGGTCCTTGTCTAGGCTACCTTGCTTACGAGAACCTCCCAACCCTTTCATCTGGACAGGGTCTTTGACCATCTGAAGCATGAGTGTGCATTAGTGTATCAATAAGAACAAAAGCTGCAAGTGCCCCTCTACCCAGAAGCCCATGGTGGAAACCTTGAAGATGGCCAGGCCATCCAAATTTTAATCTCACCGAACTGTCCTTCAGGATGAATCGAGAAACATAGTTTTTATCTTCTGCTCCCAGGGAAGCTTGTCCTGACTTGGGTTCCTCACACTAGCACTTTTCACGGTTAACACTTTGTCCTAGTCAGGGTTTCTATTCCTCCACAAACATCATGACCAAGAAGCAAACTGGGGAGGAAAGGATTTACTCAGCTTACACTTCCACGTTGCCGTTCATCACCAAAGGAAGTCAGGACTGGAACTCAAGCAGCTGATGCAAAGGGCCATGAAGGTATATGTTACTTACTGGCTTGCTCAGCCTGCTTTCTTATAGAACCCAGGATTACCAGCCCTGGGATGGCACTACCCACAATGCACCCCCTATCCTTGATTACTAATTGAGAAAATGCCTTATAGCTGGATCTCATGGAGGTGTTTCCTCAGGGGAGGCTCCTTTCTCTCTTGATAACTCCAGCTTGTATCAAGTTGACACATGAAACCAGCCAGTACACACTTCATGATTAAATCAATGTCATGCCGAGGGAGGCAAAAGGCGATCACCCTAACTGAGTACCTACTGTGTGACAAGGACTTGGTAGCCCCATCCCCCACCCCCAGGAGATGAAAGAGCTGGAGCTTCATATGTGAAGAAGACTGAGGTAGTTGACCAGATCCCAAGGCTAGTGTGTGTTTTCCAAGGTAAACTAACTCTCTCTCTCTCTCTCTCTCTCTCTCTCTCTCTCTCTCTCTCTCTCTCTACCTGAGCACTCTCCATGAAGTCATGTTGGAGTGGCACAATGAGCAGTTTTCCATGCCAGCTGGGCTCAACCCCAAGAGCTCCTACCATCTGCAAAGTTTTAGCTGTCGCTTCAACAAATCGGCCACAGGCTAGAGCAATGGCGGGAAACCCCTCCACCTTCCGATACAGATAAATATGGAGAGGCAGGCAAGATGACTCCCAGTGAGGGGACGCTGATGGGGGAAGCTTGATTGCCATCTTACTCTGAAGGCTTGCTAACCGATTAAGTGACCTGTAGCTATCTCACTCTGACAATCTCTAATGATTGAGTTGATTAAAATGCATTATCCAAGGCTGTGCAGCAAGGCACGTATCACACAGAATGTCAATGGCTGACCCTGCTTAGGAGAGAGTCTTTGTGTCAAGATGCTTGAGCCCCACTATTTCCAAGTCAGGTTATATTCTGGGTTGTCTTAGGGTTTTACTGCTGTGAACAGACACCATGACAAAGGCAAGTCTTATAAAGGACAAAATTTAATTAGGGCTGACTTACAGGTTCAGAGTTTCAGTCCATTACCATCAAGGTAGGAAGCATGGCAGCATCTAGCATGGTGCAGGAGGTCAAAGACTGACCTCCAGGCAGCTAGGATGAGGGTCTTAAGGCCCATACCAATAGCAGCACACCTATTCCAACAAGGCCACACCTCCTAATAGTGCCACTCCCTGGGCCAATCCTATACAAACCATCACATGGGTCAATTTCAGAGCTCAGCCCATGGCTTAGGACATAGACCCTGAACTGCATCTTGCTTAGGCAGGAGCCGAGTACCATATCAGAAGACAATGTTATTTTTTTTAATTTGCATACCAGGGGGGACAGGGAGGCATTAAAAACCACAAGAGAATGCAGGAAAGGAGCATCAGTGGTAGCACAAGATTCCCCCGTGCTTCTGATGATGGGACAACCAGATGGAGAAATAAATACGCAAAGAACAAATAAAGGCAAAGTAGAAAAGGGTAAGGTGCCGTTTACTTCGTGGTAGCTATCATTTCCTCATTAGCCACCATTTGTTATTTCTTTGTTGACTGATTATAGGTGTGACTATATCCAGCATGGTTCAAGGCACGGCCTCTTAGATACTTTAGAAATACACTGATAAACAGTGATGGGAGATGGACTGGAGTTCATTTACCTCCAGTTCTCCAGGCTGGAGAACTCCAGCTGCACCCCAGCCTCTCTGGTTTCTTTTCTATCCTGACACATAATTGTATCAAAACTAATGTCTGAGTCTGAGCCAACTGACCTTTGTGGGAACTGTACATCAAAATGATAGCCCCACGAAACGACACCAGGATCTTTATGTCTCACTCTGACAACTAATTTTAAAAGTTATCCTTGTAGGGTTATTAATTTTACAGCAAAATTTTCCTACAAAATTATCTATTCCTCTTAGCTGTGTGAAGTCAGAGTCAGAATCTGTAATGGACGTTGGTTTCTTCATAGCCAGTTGAGAAAGGAAGTCAGGATAAGAAGGTCAAGCTGTCGGCTACTAACCTCCATCCCCCAGACCACTCAACCCCTGCTCCTCAGCCTGTAAAGGGCTGTGCAACAGGTGGCAGGTGACCATACAGGGTCTATAACTCAGACTTCCTCTCCCTTCATCTTTGAGCCTATTAGGCAGACCATAATGCTAATACAAGCAATAGCTAACATTCATTAATAGCTTTACCATATGTTAATGTGCCAATAGTGTGCTAACTGGCATCTTACCCTTTTCTACTTTGCCTTTATGCATCTTTCTCCATCTGGTTGTCCCATTATCAGAAACACGGGGGAGTCTTATGCTACCACAGATGCTCTCTTGCTTCCTCTTGTGGATGTTAATACAGACCATATTTAGTAGGACCTCGTAGAAATCATCCTGTGCAACTTGGTTGAAGGAGTGTCTGTATATACTAAGTTCAGTTTTGTTTGGCTTTAAGAACTAGGGAACCCCTCCAGGGGTTGTTTGATATCTCCTTTCTAAAGAGACTCACTATTGTAAATACCAAATCTAAGTGAGGTTGGGGTCATAGTTACAAAATTATGGACAGGAAACTACTCCCAACCCTAGTCCCCAGGGCTGGCAGTCGAAGTTGCCTTTTCGTTATGTTTATAGTAGAAATTCTTTCTCATTTACCCACTTTAGGGTCTCATTTTAGTCTAGGTCTGCTTTTGAGTTTTCTGCCTAATGTGAGCTTGAGGAACCTCAGTGTGTATTCAGTGAACTCTGAAGAACTTCTAACGACTCAGTATTCACGGTTATCTTTTCTCACTAATGGAGATCTGCATTGACAAATACATAAATCCTGAATGGCAATGTCCTCTTCTCCTCAGGAGAGTGTGACTATGTAATCTGCCAGTTTATTGAAAATGGAAGCTTTGTGGTAAAATATAGACATTCTTCTCTAATTCTAAGTTCATGGTACAGACTTTTAAAAAAATCCCTATTTAAAAAAAGAAAGATTGAAATCTGGAAACAGTGAGTGTGTGGTAATAAATGGTAAACTTGTGTCCACATCTGACTTGGTCTTGAGATCAGGTCCTCAGTCTGAACCCCTGTATCCCACACCTACCTCCTTGGCTGTATCTGTCTACACTTTTCCTGCAGAGGAGGGATGAGAGGTCACCATCGTGTACAAGGAAGGAAGGGACCAGATGAGAGGCCTTCATGTGGACATGTGGCTGAGACTCTTCTATCCACTGGGTTGGCTTCCTTAGGATGTCTACCAAACCCCACCCTGAAGGACCTCCAAAGTCCCTCTGGTCCCCCAGCTGGTGCCTTTTCTTGAACCTCACTCAGACTGTTTTTCCATGATGGCTGGTACTGGGGAAGGACCAGATGAGAACATCCTGTCTTCCTGTTGAACAGCCCTCTCACCTTCTATGTGTGTTTGGGAGCTGTGTGGGAGCAAGGAGACCCATACTGAGTAAGAACCCCACTGTCTTGGATGCGTTGTTTCCCTCCTCTGGGGTTCCATTTGTACCCCTGCTGGACAGAACTAATCACCTTTTCTCATGAGCTTCTTGTGAGAAAATGACAGGGTTTGTAGGTTCAGGGTTTGTGACTGGAAGTGGTCTAGGGCTACTCCATTGGCAGAGACATTAACTGTTCCTTTTCCACCAGTCACACGCCTATGCCTTTGGCTTCAGGACAGACTCCTTTGGGACGTTCCAGTTTTCCTGCCAGTAAGTAGCACAGGAAGTTGTCAAGTCTCCCAGCAAGAAGGCAGAGCTTGGTTTCAGATTCTTGCAAAGCTAAGTGATGGAAGAGGCACATGAAGCAGAAGGGGGGGTGCGACTTCCTCCCCACCCATCTGGGCACCAAGACGAGTCCAAACGGCCATCTTTTTTTGCTGCCAGGATGTGAGGAGCAGGTCCCTGCCTCTCCTTTCTTTCTCCCAAGCCACAACCCCCACCCAGTCTAACCTTAGCTCCTCCATACTCCCTCAAGACAACATGGCTTTCCCTGCCTACTAGACTGTTGTAATCACATCCACATCCTCTGCAACAGGCTGGCAAGAACCAACCAGCTCCCACGCAGCCCTGGTGATTTTTTTTACAATAGAAACCAAAGCTCTTATCTCAGAGCTTACTGTCTAATTACAACAGGGACACTTGCCGTCAGGAAGATTGAGGATAGATTGAGGCCGTCATGAGCCTCAGTTTCCAATTTAGCATAAAAAGAGAAGATAGGAAATGATATTTGATTGATTCTCCCATGCCCAGTGTTCTAGGCATTCCCCAGGCAGGGATTTAGTTTATCCTCTGAGCCGAGAGACACCAGGGGATAAATGGTCCTGTTCTCTGTACTGCGCAATAGGGATGTGTAAGCACGGCAGCCGTGCAGACAGCCAGAAAGGCATAGAAACAGGACTGACAATTTTAACTGCCTTTAAAGTTAAACTTGAGTGGTGACATTAGCTAGTGGAAGTTATATCAACAGCCTTTACATTTTCTGGCCTCTTCTGGGTTCGTGCTGCGACCTAAATTTCACAAGCATCTTAAAAACATGGACAACGAGACATTTCTGCGGAATCTTCATGCAAAAGACAGAAACTAGGCATATGGCCAAAGAAACGCAGGAGAAAAGAAATGCAGAGGAAGACGAACTTCATGCAGGAGTATGAGCAAAACACCCTGAAAGCTGGGAGAGGAGCAGGGAGCGAGATGTAAAGAAAAAACATAACATTACATTTTAAAAAGAAACACTGAAAGCATTCTCTCAGAGAGATAATGCAATAAAGGCATGAAGAACAAGCAGCCGACTGTGCACATTAAAGTCAGAGCCAACAGAAAGGCAAGGAGCTGGGGATGTCTGTCAAATAACTCCAGTGCCTAGAGATGGAAAAGGAGGGCACAAGATGGCTGACGGAGCAATCTAGGGGTTATAGCATTTGACCCATAGGAGCTCCATAAGCAAAGATTAGACCAAAGGACATGAAGGAAGCGCACTCCAGGCTTAAGGACATCTCTGTTTGGAAGGGGCAGAAGACCCCAGGGACCCAGGAGAAGGAAAGACCAACCAAGATGTGACTCAGTAACATTTTAGAAGGACAGGGAACGTGGATCTATTAAACTCCAGATGGGTAAGGAGATGAGGTGTTACACAAGCAGGTGTGTGAACCTCTAACTGACAGTATTAAAAGCCTGAACATAAATGTCTTCTCATTTATGAAAGAAAATGACTTTCCGATTTATCTTAGCCATAGCACAAAATTAATTAATTAACCAAGCTATGCATCTATCTATTATCTATTGGTTTGTCTGTCTGTGAATTCATTCATCTATCCATTATCTATCTGTCTGTCTGTCCATTCATAGGTCCATCCATCCATCCATCCATCCATCCATCCATCCACCCAATCTTGGTTCTATACAAAAATATATCATTAAGCATCCCTCTATCCATCTAAGTTCTATGCCAAAATATACCATTGAGCACCGGGAGCATGAAATCTTTTCTGGATGTGCAAGAACTCATATATTTTCTCTGAAAACACTAGGTACTGGAGCTGATCCGAGATGAGAGACTGGTGTGCAGTCAGTAAGCACAGTAGGGCTGAGGTGCAAAGCTTAGAAAAGTGAACATAAGCCAAGGATCTGAAGTAGGTGATGTTTCTGACCTGCATTACACAGAGTACTTCCGCAACTCAGTCTGCAGTTCTACCCCCCTGTGCAAGGGACATATTGTCATTTTAAAGCGGATATAAGCTAGGCACAGTGGCACTCAGCCCAGCACTCAGGAGGTGGAAGCAGGAGGATCAGAAAGCCTTAGCTACTTCTGATCCCGAGCTACATGTAGTCTTAAAAATAAATAGTAAAGTTTAATAAATATTTGACTAACGTCATACTTCTGTAAGAAGACTTAGCACTTTTTTTTTTTTTTTTACCAAAAGGGGCAGCTATTAATCCTAGAAAGCTGAATTATATTAGAAAATAAATAAATCCCAATAAACTTCTGTGGTTAGCTGTACTCAGTGTTCATGCTGCTCTACTGATGTAAACACTGATCTGATTTAAACAAACTGAAATAAAATGATATTGGAAGCATGGGTGAAGCAGCGTTAGAGGTGGTCGTCATGAGTTAAATATTTCTTTCTCTAAGTCAGACATTCCTGACTCGCTCCAGAAACCAGGAAAGAGCAATCCAACACCACAGGAAAGTAAAGAAGCAGCTACAGGGGCAGAGAGGGGTCAAGAGGCTGTAAGTGTGTGACAGTCAATACAAAGGGAACTCAGCATTTATTTTAAGAATTTTAGTGACTTTTTTATTTTAAAGAAACTTGTGAAGCTATTGCTTTGAAATTTGACTCTCATGCAATATTAAAGACTTCAACACATTTCTTCAGGGCAGAGAGGGGTTGGTTTGGTGAGACTGGATCTAGTAGAGCCAGGACCATGAACTTTGAACTTGGGGCCCTCCTGTCTCTACTCCCCAAGAGCTGTGCTGAATTTTAAGCATGCACCACCATGCCTAGCATGACTTGAATGAGTTCTTAAGGAGCATTAGTTCTTTATAAAATGAACGCTCAGAAACTTGGCAAGCTGGGCTGTTTACTGAGACTTCCCAGGAGTGACGTTTTCACTGGATGATTAAGCGGATAAAGTGTTGTTTGTTTTGTTTTCTGTTTCTTATACACACTGGAGCACGTGCATGCACACAAGCCTGCACACACACAGAAACATTCCCCCACACACATATATGTACCCACACTAGCACAGAGTCATGCATCTATATACACACATATACATGCACAGAGAGACACATACACATGCACAAACACATACTTGCACACATACAGAGATATGCACACATAGAGAGACATGCACACACATATACACACATATGCACACACACTATACAAACTTGCACAAATACAGAGACAGGCATACACACAGAGGCATGCACACACAAACAGAGAGAGAGAGAGAGAGAGAGAGAAAGAGAGAGAGAGTTACACACACACATGCTTATACACATACAAAGACATACACACACACACACACACACACACACATACCACGACTGTATAAGCTTACACATAAAGGTAAAGGTTTATAGCCTCCCTTCCAGTCTCATATGCCCGATTTGCTGAAACCATTTGGATCCTAAGTCAAATTTCATATTTTCCAATGTATAATTTTATAATTCTACTACATACACATAAATCCTTAAAGATATATTAAACCACTCCTCATGGTTTGTAACTTTCACTTGAATTCTAATACCATGTACATGTCATTCCTTCCATGAAGACCATTCATATTGATCTACGAAGGAAAGAAACTTTTATATGTATTGATGTTCTGTGGAGATCTGTCCATATTGATATATGGTTCTGGTTCATTCATCTTACTGTTTTCCGGGAATGTAGGATTTATTTTCCTTCCAGATCTCTCCCTGCCAATCAGTATGGCTGAGAATGTCTTTCACAGCCCCACGCTAAGTATGTTCAAGGGTCTGTCTAGCGTATGCTCCTAGGGAAAGCATTTCTAGGTTACATTTTCATTTTGCTGGGTCACTGGGTCATCACTGTTTCTGAAACACTATTAAGTGGTATTTTCAGCAGATACTGGTTCCTTGGGTAATAGGCTGGCATAGATGGGCCTACTGGGGGTGGGCCGCATCTGAGACACCATCTGTGTGGCTGTCACAACAGCCCTGGAGGTCCCATCAGAAGCAGCAGTTAGGACCACAACAAAGATACACATTTATTCACATTCTTCCAAACAGGTTGGCATTGACATTTAAAGGGCTGATGAGGTCCTTTTCCATCTGCATAGGAGTGGAAAACACTACTTAGCATAGGACTCAGAAGAGGAGGGAAGCTGAACGAGGCAGAATGATAGAGAGCACAGAAACTGAGCAAGGAAGGTCACTGGGACGAGTCGGGGTGTACTCACATCCCATCATGCACTGTCAGTATTTATAAACTGTGTCACACATGGAATTAGGGTATGGAATAAAAAAATACTATGAGAAAGAATCGTTCTCTTCCTCCTCCTATTCTTTCTACTCCTCCTCCCACGCCTTCCCCCCAGGTCCTCCTCCTCCCCTTCCTCCTCTTCCCCTCCCCTCCTTCTATTATTATTATTTTTTTTTTTGAGATCTTTTCACTATGTAACCCAGGCTGGCCTTGGAGTTGTAAGTGCTGGGATCACAGGCGTTTCTGCCATGCCTAGAGGGATTGTTCCCTTCACAGCATACATCATGTGGGATATTCCTCTACATACATGTACCTTTCCAAAGAAACAACTCTTGACCCCTGGCAACTGTCTCACTCTCAACTATTTCATCACTGTCGTTTCCTCTCCAAGGAGACTCTTGATTCAGGCTCTGCTTGCTATTCCTGAGTCTACCTGACACCTGTGACTCAGGCCCCTTATTCAGAAATAGTCCTATTCCTTCTCCAAAGAATGCCAAGAAAATGAAGTGCCGGTTAGTGGGGGCTTTGACGCTGGATGGTTGTATAGGCAGGGACAGGGCTTTCTGCTGAGTGTGATGAGAACAGGAGGAAAGAGAAGGACTAGAGCAGAGCAGAGGAGACCAGAAGTAAAGGGAACTCCACTGTCCTTGATTAACATGAAATTAGCATCTGCCTCTTGTCCCGCCCCCCAGCTGAGAGTCTTCCTCTAGCCCAGTGTGACTCATCATCTGCGTCTCTCTGCTTGTCCCTGGCATCACCCATCCAGACTTTATCATGGACTTCCCTTTGTTGAGTTATCTTGAAGGGGTTCCTTCTCTTCTAACTCCAAAAGTTCAGCTAGAGTAGGAGGAACCAAAGGAAAGGAGAAAGGCTGAAGTGGGTGCGCAGGGGTGGTTCGGATTTGTCTGGAGGTCAAGAAAGAGCAATCCAGGCGGTGGGTACAACGGGAATGAAAACTTAGAGGTGAAAGCTCTGACATAGAGAATTACAAGATGCTCAGCATGGCTGGACCAGGAAATCCCTGCACCCAGGGGCACAGTTGAAAGGAACGTTAGGCTAAACCATTCCCGTGTCTTCCTTTCCGTCTAAATCAGGGCTTTGTTCTGTTGACAATGACAGAAACCATCGGAAGGAATACATACTATTTTTTTAATACTATATTTGCTTGTTTATTTATTTCATATGTGTATGTGTGTGTGATTGTGAGTGCATGTAGGAGCATGTGTATAGAAGTGTGTGTTCGTGTGTGTGTGTGTTCACACACACTGGTGTAGAAGTCAGAAGACAATTTGGAGAAGATGGCTCTCCACCTTTAATACAAAGTGTTCCTCGGATTGAATTCAGATCATCATCAGACTTAGCACCTGGAAGCTACTGTCTTTATCCTCTGAAGGCTCTTGCTGACTCCAGGTAGGACACATTTTAGTAAGAGGGATTCTAGGGTGAAGGATTTAGGTTCAGGCTCAAGGCTCCTCAGGCCTAGCTCACTGGCAACAGCTCTTTCTCTCTCCACCCTCACAGCTGCTGTAAAAGAAATGGCAGACATACTACTGAGAGTCTGCCTGTGAAGCTGGACTGCTCTCTTTCCCACAGGATGTTTATCAAGCACCTAAGCAATCAGGGACTACTTGTGGCACATCTCATAATGATGGATGGGAATTAACTGAAGGGCCAAACCTTTGCCCTTTTCCTGCTTCCCAAGAATCAGAGATACACTGGCTGCAAGTACTCATCAACCACCGGGACCTCTTGCCACTCCCTGAAACCTGTAAGAGGCCCTGCCATCCACCCCAGGGGCCTGAACTCAGTCCTCACCACCTTGTCTTTCTGTGGCATGTATAACTGTTCTAATAGATACCTTACCCTGAAGGACAGTCTGCTCCAGTGTCCCTTTGAAACCTAGAACCCGAGATCTTATTAAAGTTAAATCTTGGTTAGCCTTGACTGAAACTTTGAATGGTCAGCTGCATAGCCTGGAGACGAACCAGAGAGCCATCACACAGCACACTGGTAAAGTGTCTGGGAGATGCTGCAGTGCAACCCTGATTTGGTTGGGAGAGAGTAAGGTGTTTGCTCACTGACTCCCATAGGTGTTTGCAGGTCTGCGACTAGAACCTGAGGGGTATACACCCCAACTTCAGCCCTTCTTAACACTTCACTGTCTCTCAAAGCACATCTTTAAAATCTGGTAGTACATACCTGGAATCCCAGAACTCTCAAGGTGGAGAACTCTGGATCATCTGATCAGGAGTTCAAGTTTATCCTCAAGTACCCAGCAGTTTTGATGCCAGCCTGCCAGTCTGGAGAACATTTGACTCTGTCTCAAAAAAAAAAAAAGTTATCTATCAAGAACCTGAACTTTGACTTTCACCTAGAGAGAGTTCTATACCCATGACCTTTATTAGCTGCTGCTGGCTCTTCAAGTTCTCCAAATTGGGTTCTAGATTCTAAGCCATGCTTCAAGGGACCTGCTGTGTGCACTTACTGCCCCCCTGAAGCCCTCTCTTTGCCTTCCTTGTTACCAACATCATCGATTTAATCTTTTTCACACCTGGCATTGCCTATGGAGATTTTTCTGGCACCCCCTAAGCCAGTTCTAATGCGTTCCTGACTGCACACGTGGAATTCTGCTCGAATGCTTCCACACTGTCCTGAAGACACATCAGCTCTGGTTTAGCCCTACTCCATCACACCGCCCAAGGCCAACCTGCATGCAGAATGTTCCCACCAGAGGAGAGAGGTCAACAGATTCAGATGCTGACAAGTTAATTTAACTCATCAAGATCAGGCCCAGGACAAGATGGGACAGAAAGAAAACTCAAAGATCAAGAAGATTTTTCCTGAGGTGAATCCACACACACAGTACACTGCCAGAGCAAATCAACAAGGAGGCCTGTGAGACCATTGAGGCGAAGAAGAATCGGGGAAGAGAATGTTTGTTGCTGTTTTCTATTTTCTTTTTGAGACAAGATCCTGCTGGAATCTCTTAGGATGAGCTTGAACTTCTACAAAGTCCAATCTGGCTTCGAACTTATAATTCTTCTTTCTCAGCCTCCCAAATCCTGGGTGTATAGACAAGAGCTACTGTGCGCAGCTGATCGAGACACTTTTAAAAATCAGTGTAACAAAAGAGCAAGTCCAGAAATCAAGCCCAACTGTAGGAAACTTAGCACACAAAAGAGACAGCATCATAAACAGATGGGTAAAGAATGGATAATGAAATAAAGACCTCTGAGGAGAGAGAGGGGCTAGCTAGTAAACCGTAAAGTTGGATCCTTTCCTCACAACAGGCATTCAGATGAATGCCATAGAGAATTTAACTACAAGCTAAGCGGTGATACAGCAAGCCTTACCATTAATCCCAGCTCTTGGGAGGCAGAGGCGGGAGGATCTCTGGGTTCAAGGTTAGCCTAGTCTACACAGTGAGTTTCAGGAAAGCCAGGGCTACACAGAGAAAGCCTATCTCAAAACAAAACAAAACAAAAAAAGGATTTAATTTAAGAAACCAAATGAGTAAAGTACTAAAATGTGAGGTTAATAAATATATAAATAAGTAAATATAGCTATCTATACAGTCTCGAACATATGTTTGCATGCACAAATCCATGGTCTTTTTGTGTGGAAAACCTTTCCAAGGCTGGAAAGACCTGGGGAAATGAATCAGTTATATAGTATTAAATGCAATTCTGGGAGGGGGCAAAACTGACTATTTTCTTGATACTGTGGCAAAACACCCAAGGTAATCACTTAAGGATAAAGAAATCAATTTGGCTCATCATTTCAGCGAGTCAGTCCATATTTGGATAACCCTATGGCTTTAGGCTTGAAGTAAAGCCAAACTTTCACAGTGGGGTATGGGTGACAGGTGCATTTCTAGTCTTCACGGCAGGCTGGGAAGCAGAATGAGACAGAGTAGAGACACAGCTAGGGACGGGAGATGACTCCTTCAAGAAAATGCCTTCAGTGGTGTGTTTCCTCCAAATAGGTTCCACTTATTGGTCCTATCTGCTCCCAATCATGTGACAGATTGCAATTCCATCAATAGATCAGACCATTTGATAGATCAGAACACTCACCTATCCACTTCCCCTAAACCCTGCCTCTGAGCATTGCAGTGGGAACCAAGGTACGGGGGCCACATCAAGAGACACATCTTCCAAATCCTAAGATAGCGTAGGGTCACATTTCAAACTAGGAAAGTACAGATTCAATTTACATGATGGACAAAGGCCTAAACAATTTTACATATGAGCAGTCCTTTGAAAACAGTAAGGCCCAGCCATCTCCTACAGATGGCCAAAGGACATCATCATAGTTCATGAAAAAATATTTATTCTTTGTCAAGCTGGGTAACCATGTTTGCTCTTGCCCATAAGAGAGATACAAATTAAAGCCAAAAGAAACCCCATGTTCCGCCTATTGCATTTGCAAAGACAAACGTGTTGGATGCTGGGGCTGTGGGAAAACAATTCCCACACACTGCAAATGAGCCCTGGTATCGGGTCTAAGGAGGGCAATTAGTCAGTCAATGTCCGTCAGAAGCACAAGCTGTGTTGTCAGCAGCCCCACAGCTAGACACTCAGTCTGCGGATATCCTCACTGATCCACAAAATGATACAAGCAGAAATTATTTCCCCCAGCATTGGCTTTTTTTCTTTCAAGGCAGATTCTACCTAATTCAATGCCCAAGATGATATCAAATTTATGAGTCTCCTGTTTCAGCTTTCTAAGTGCTGTGACTACAGGTGTGTGTCATCCTTCCAGCCCTTACTGTATTGTTTTTAATGAGAACACTTGGAAACAATGTAAATACTACTATATGATCAATTAAATAAAGTATTATCCCTCCAGATAATGAAGCTCCATTCAGCTATTAAAGAGAAAGAGGCAGTAAATGTTGTTTTGGCTTATGTGCCCACGGTGAATTCAAGGGAAAAGAAAACAACTCTTAATATGCTTGCCGTAGACTTTTACTTTGACAGCTCCTAACCAACCACGGCACTAAGACTTACATTCCCTTTGTTTTTGAACATGGCCATTGAGTAGTCATGGTGAATGAAGTCTTGGTGGAAGTGGGGTCTTTGTAAATACCTCATATTAAGACTTGCTAATCATGAAACAGTTTACAATCATAGACCAGGATGTAAGGAAGCTTGAGTTTCCATATGGAAAAGCCAAGAGAGGAGAGAAAGATGCCAACATTCCCCATGCATCCTGGGCATCCCAGCAAAGACACCTGATGTGCTAGTGGTGAAGCATCTTTGACCCTCCGGTCTCACTGGGTGCTTCAGGGAAGCAGGTGTGCAATGCTACTGAGCCCTGCCCAGCTGGCAGACCCATGTATCCGTGAATAGCTCTCTGTATTTTAAGTTACTCTTCTTTATGATGACTTTGCGTCTAGCAATGCCTATATGCAATAGTACTCATATAAAAAGGATTCCAGAATAATATTGTAACTTAGGAAGCAGCAAACAGAACCATTTATATTGTTATGTGCTCATAAGGAGCCTATACCTACCTACATTCATAAAGTGTGTTAGCTGCCATTGCCAAATGGAAACCTGGGTGGCTTAAAATCAATGGGAATTAAGTTTACATCTGCAAGTAAGATCTGAGCAGGCTTTTGTCCCCCTGGAGGGTCAGCAGGAGCACCTCCCCTTGCCTTATCCAGATGCTGTGAATGTTGGCATTATTTGGCTCCTTGGCTTCTGGTTTGCCTCTCCCTGACCCAACCATGTGGCCTTCTCTGTGTGCTGTTGGATTTCTTGTTCTGTCTCTTATGAAGACAGGATCATTGGATTGGGGGCCCATTAAGCTAATCCAAAATGAGATGTTACCATAAGACCTTAACTTGATTTTATCTGCAAAGACAGCACACACACACACACACACACACACACACACACACACACACACACACACACACACACACTGACCGCTGCCCCCCCACCAGGTAACAGTTACTAGGTGCATAGTATTGAATGTTACATGGCTTTTTATAAGGCCACATTCACCTTATTATTTACCTAGAAAAGCAGTGTATTGGTACAGATTGGCCACCTTCAGAGCATATGTGACAATGAAAAAAGCCTGGAGGAAAGATAATGTGCTTGTCTTGGGGACAAATTTGATTGTTATAGCTGGAGAAGTCTACTGGAAATCTAGTGGGTAAAAGCCAGGGGTGCTTCAGAACGTTCTGTCACCACAGTCGGTAATCTAAAGGATTCAATTTTAAAAAAAAAGGCCAATGGAGATTTTACATTTATTTGGGTTCCTATACTGGCAAGGGATCTCTACCAGGCTAAAGAGTACTAAAGAAAAGTCACACTCTAATGCTTGCATGACCTGTCAATCGCATCATTATGATGCACAAGGGCAGACCAGCGTCTCAACCCCATGCCTTAAAATGACCTTTGCACAGACAGGAACAACTCTACAGCTCTCACATTACCAATCCCAGCACTATGAACTCCATAGACTACAAACTCCACAAGACAGGTTGCTGCCCTTCTCACTGCCACGCGCTTCCTGCAGCCACCTTGGGCATAGTCTAGGTCCCTCAAAGCTACCTTCAAAATCTTGGATTCCCTCTCTAGGGACTGGGGTTGGTGGCCCAGTTAGACAGATGACTCTCATATTGAGTGGTGTGAGTATGCTAAACCCAGTCATCTGGAAGTCCTTAGATTTACACACAGTAACCTTTGCTGGGGCAGAGCGATCAAGAAAACAACTCCTCCATTCAAAGTAAACGGGTCCACAGAAGTTTCGCTGACATTTGAGTCACTGTAAACAAAATCACGGCAGTAATAGCCCCACGCTGCCAGAGCGGAGTGTGGATGTGGCTGTGGGCTCCGCGGTATTTCCGAACCCTGGCTCCGATGCTGACCTCTTCCCTGCCACTAGAGCAAGCACACACTGGCTAAGTAGGTGGAACATTGAGACCTTCCTTTCTCCTTCATCTATTTTTCTTGAGGAAAATTGTTTGCAATCCAGTGTTTTCACAAGGCTGCCTTGCGACATCTTGGCACAGGATCCTGGTGCGTCGGTGGAGCACCGCAAGCCAGGTGGGAACAGCGGTCCATTACCTAAATCTCTTTAATTCAAGCACACGCAAATATGCAAAACCAACAAGAAGTCTCTGGAGCCCAAACACAGCTCAGCCAGAGATAGAAACATCAGAGCACACAGGCTAGCAGGCTGCCTTCCCTTTGCTAAAGGTGGTTTGCAGAATTTTCCAATTAACCCCCATGCCTCCCCAAACACACACACACACACACACACACACACACACACACACACATTTCCCTCTCTTTGCACCTACAAAGGACTGTGTAGGCTGTAAATTGAACTCAAAATGAGAGGAGGTAAGGTAGATGTAGTCCTGAGAAAAATATTCTGATTAATCTCCTCTGGGCCTTCTCTGGTTGCAGGTAATGGTTTGGGCCCTCAAACAGTAGTGACTCACTTTCCTGAAGCGGCAGAATTACAGGTAATTGCTTTGGGGAAGAGCCAAATAGCGGATGGCTTCTCCTCTGACCAGATTTATTTTAATTCTCAAAAAACAGAATAATAGCATCCTTTCTCTGTCCTCCAGGTCATTAGAGAGGCTGTGGCCATGACTATCCCTGGGCACAGGACCTGCCACCAAATGTAGCAAATGAACACCAGCAGATAATTATTCTGTTATTGTTCCACTGCAGAGAAGATGGCTCATACGTGGCCTGGAGCCTTCCTTTGGCATCTGCCACCTAGAGCCAAGTTGAAAGGGAATCAAAAAGGGCCTGGTGGACCGAGAGCTGGGTGGGCTTTGGGGAGGATGATCATGAATGGTCTTCAGTTCTCTCCACTGAGGCAGGGAGAGGGAGGGCCAGACCTTCTGCGGGTCAAGGTAGAGACAGCAGGATTCTCTGCTGGGTGACTGTTCTGGTACATGAGAAGCAGCATTCTAAGTGGCTTCTCACCTTTTGGGTCCACGGCTTCTCACCTTCTTGCCTCTTTCTTAGAGGACACACACACACTCTTATGAGCTTGCCCCACTAGATGTCCATCTCTGAGTTCTTTACACCTCACGAGCACTGACCTTTCTCTGCTTATGGATGATGAGTCTGGGGAAGATAGAGAAAGAACTCACATTAGGGACCTGCTGTCCATCTTTGGGAATATTGCATGTTCGATGTTTTCAATGTCATTCTAGTCAGTGTTCGCAAGACTATGAAGAAATCAATTCTCTCAACTTTGCGGTAGATGAGAAAACTAAGAATGGGAGTGGGGGCCATGAAGTCATCCAGAGACACACATTAAGTGGGAAAAGCAAGATTTAAACAGATCTGGGTGACCTCAAAGGCTACCCCGCTTTTGGGGGTTTCTTTTTCCAACCCGTCTTTTCTTGATATTACAGTCCCACACTTCCAGTTCACCACACCCAATTTAGAATGCTGTACTCTGGCTCTATAGCTGGGGGCTGTCTTCCCTGGGTGGGTGTGCTTCCTAGTTTTATGGCAGGGCATCCGGGAGGAACAACTCTCATAGACACACAAGAGAATGAGGCAGGAAGAACACTTTCCTCAGAGATGAAAGGGAAGGAATCACTGTATCCATTACTGCTAGAGCTGCCCTCCTCCTAGACCTTGAGGCTTCCTGCAGAAAATGTGCAGAGTCCTGCTTCTTTCCAAAAGCCCCTGAACGTCAGATGCTCTACCAACGTGAGCGGGAGTAGAGATGGAGAGAGGTCACAGATGGACTGTCAACAGTATATTCTGAGGTGGACCTACAGGACATTGTGAACAGCTGGGGAATTGCTGCCTGCCCAATTCTCATGGTAAACCAAGGCTCACTCAATCTCAGCTTCAGGTTCACCACCTATAGAATCCTAGGCTCTATGCTGTCCTGGATATCTTGTGACTTGTTGTGATTATTAATTCATTTTAGACAATCATACACATTTATGTCTATAGTCATTTTGTTTCATGATCAACTGTATCAAACCAGGAAAGTCTGCATGGCTGTGGGCTGGAGACAGTTGATTAGCCCCTCTTTAAGAATGCATCAGTAGCCAATAGTTCAGTAGTAAAGAGCAGGAGTTCTTGAACCCTAGTTTGTTCATCGTGGACAGGGTTGAACTTCTATGGACAGTTGTAAGTTACTGCAGTGGTTGTGTTGAATCTAGAGAGTGACATTCCACAGCCATTCACCATAGGTTCTTGTGAACTTCACACGCTTTGCTTTTTGCAAAGTTTTCCGAGCCTTAGATATAAAATGATGTAGGTGTCTTGTTTAGGACATAGCTCAAGACCTCCACTTATTTTCAGCATCCTGGGAAGCTGTTGGCCTAGCCATTCATTGCTTCATCACAAGCGCCATTGTCTCTGGGTAAGGCAGAGAACAGCTTTAGTCTGTGGATATGAGCACAGATATTCAGGAGGCAGGTTAATGCAAAACCAATTTAACCAAACACTAGCAATGGGTTCTTATCAAGAACAGCATGCCCATTGTCTTCCTATTGCCTGGCCTGATTCTTTACCCCTTAACTCTTCTTTTGGCTTCAGCTGTGCACTCACCAGTCCCAACACCTACTCTTGTGGGGTCCTCTGCTGTAGCTACAAGACCTCAGAATTCCTATGCCTAGCCCAGCCCTGCCCTGTCCCTATGGAGTTCAGTCCTTCCAGCTGAGACAGGAGCCAAAGAGGCACGGCTGTCCAGTGGGAGAACAGCCTTGACCCAGCCTCTTTTAGGAGCTCTTTGGTCTCATGAAGAATCAACACCCTTCACCCTGAGCACGAGCAGCCACCATTCAGTTGAGAGCAGGTACTCCCACATGACCACCTATTGCCCTGGCCTTTTGCAACCCAGCAGAACTCAGAGCTGAGCACCATACTAGTTGCAGTGGCCCTTTGACAGTTGTTGAAACTTATTTGAATGCTGTCCCTGGGCCTCTGTCTATCCACCTGAGAAATGGAGCTACACCACCAGCAAATTCTGTCATCCAGTAGCCTGAGCTGATGGCGCAGGGGTTAGCACACTTCCAGTGAGAATATCATCAAGCCACCATCATCCCTCCTCTCACGGGGCAGCCTTATCAGTCAGGCTAGATCTGCTTTTTGTTTTCTAAGAGACAAGCAAACCTTTGGGAGCCTGGATTTGCATTTTACAGCTGGTGAGCCCCTGATCAGGAAATGATCCATAGTCCTCCCTTATCAAGGGTGAGCTCTCAGGCTAATGTAGAGCTGGAACAGAGGAGAGGGATGGAGGGCCTCCTGGAGCACGTGGTAGGAAAGCAGGAGAGTTTACCAATAGGGACCACACACAGAGGGTGGTGATCCATGGAGGGGTAGAAAATGGAAAGTGGGCTTGGGAGAGATCATTATTCATCTTCTTGCCCGATGATGGTGGGGATCAGAGTAGATAGGCAGCTCCCTTGAGACCAAGCCAGGAGTGAAGGATGAGTCGTTAGGCTTAGCCAGGCTGAAAAACATTGAATAAGGTCTGAGGGAGATCTGAGGAAGAAGGAAGGTTTACTCCTATCTGTATGTCTATCGTGTCTCCTTTTGGAGGACTAAGCCTCCTGAGGAAAACATGAGGATCAAGGTCTTGTAGTTTTCTGATGTCTCTTGCCTGAGAATTTGCCTTGGAATCAGCTGATCATGGGCTGCTAGGCATCCTTCACCATAACAGTTCTCTCATCTGTCTCCTGCCTAGATGTGTACACAGGGCCTGGCTTCCTGACAGCAGCCCACAGCCCTGTGTTTTTCTAGCACAGAATAGAACATCTTGGTATTCCCACACGGTTCTTGGTGTTCCCCACTTGGACCAATTTCTTCCTTCTCCGGAATCTGATCATGGACATTAAAAAAAAAGAAGAAAGAAAGAAACAATTAAAAAGAAAAGCTATGAGTATAATTTCCTAAATTTAAATTTTTTCCCCTTTGGGGCCCCATTGGGGCCCACTACTTTCTCTCAACCCTAGAATCTAGCAAAGATAATGATCAACTTGGAGACAATTATACATTTATTATATTCATGTTAGCTTTGCATATCAACATCTCGGGATGTTCTGTGAGGAAGAGCTGTTGTTTCCAGTTGTGGAACCCTCTGAACACCATGTAAAGCATGTGCCTTTTGACCAGAGAAGCTCATTCTGTGGTGAGCCACACGAAGGAGGAGCTCCCAGATAGAGAGGGTTATGGGGATAGTGTGGAGCACAGTGCAGGCCTCCTAGCACATCAACAGTTTACTGACACTTCTGCTTTGAAGGAAGAGTTTGACTTTTGAGAATACCAAGCTATGCAATGTATTCTAGATTCAAGCCTAGGAGACTTTTTGGCAGATCCTAGAGGTCAAAATGCAAAGTGAGTGTGAAGGAGAACTAGCAGAAATGTCCTAAATGTGAACTAGCTGACTAGGTGATCTAAGAGCAGGTTCCATATGCTGTCATCTGAATAGATAGGGTTGGCTGCTGGAGGGTGATTTTATCCCTCCTCCCCTGCCAAATTCACATGGTGAGGTCCTAACTGTTGTTAGCCCAGAGTGTGACCTTATTTGAAAACCCTGGACATTGCACATGTAGTTAGTGACACTGAAGTCCTAGGGAAGTCAGTAGGCCCCAACATGACTGTATCCTTAGAGATGGGTGAGAATTTGGGTACAGAGGTACAACATTGGAAGATTACCTCTTTAAGAGTGGTTATACTGCCTTAAGCCAAGAAACCTCCAGAAGGTAATGATGAAGCCTGTAAGGTCCTCCCTGGTGCAGTCTTAATGTATTTTTCTAGGTGTATTTATTTTTACTTCACATGTTTATGCATTTTACCTGTATATATGTACGTATATGTGTGCACTATATGAGTGCCCATGGAGGTCAAAAGAGAGGTCATAATCCTTGGAGTTGAAGTTTGAGATAATTGTGAGCTGTCATGTGGGCGCTGAGAACTGAACCCAGGTCCTCTGCAAGAGCAAGTGCTCTTGACTGCTGAGACATCTCTCCAGTCCCACTAATGCTTTCTTGATCTGCGACTTTGAGCCTCCACGGTTTTGAGACAGTTCATCTTCTTAAGCCACTCAGTGTGTGACACATGCTACCACCACCCAGCCAGCTAATGTATTGACTGTTGTGGGTCTCGCTATAGGTGGACACAATAGCAGATGTTGGTTTCCACGATCTTATAAAAGGCTCTGACTTGTAATGTCCCTCCCAGGCTCACATGTATGAACTCAGTGTTTGAAATCTTGGTTCTCCATATCAAGATGCTGTTTTGGGGGAGGTTGTGGACCCTTAGGTCTGTGACCTAGCTAGCAGAAATGCAGTTGCTAAGGGTGGGCTCTGTGAAGGTAATATCAACTTCTACTCCCATTCATTGCTTCCTGATCAATTAAGAAGTGACTAGGCTGTGCTCCAGGCTCCTGTGCACAGACTGGACTGCCAGTTGCCATGCCTTCTCTACCATAACAGACTGATATAGCCTGTAACAATGAACCAAAATCAGCTCTTCCTCACCAAGTGGTTTCTTCCAGGCTGTGCACTGAGGATGATAACTATATATAAGGTTTCCTTAGCCTATAGGAGATGAGGCCTCTACCCTCTGGTAATGGAAAATGCCATTTCCTACAGTGATAGCCACTGAGAACTATCTTGGCAGGCTAAACAGGCTGGAAGTTGGCCGTGATTGGAAGACTTAGGGGTATTTCTTATTTTATTCATTTCCCCCCCATTTCTGCAGTAAGGCATACTTAACTCCTAATTCCACTCCTTGATTAAACATTAAAGGCTCGCACTGGCTCTGCAGAACATGGAATTATCTGTTAACTTGCAATCATGCTAAATTCATAAATCTAATTTGGCCCTGGCATTAAGCCAGGAGCAAATGCGCCAGATTAACTTCTCTGAACTATCAGAACTAAAAATGAAAATTCTTCCACCGTTATTGTTTTTTTTTAAGTTGATCTATTTAATGTCATTCCTAGAGGCTATGTGCAGGTCTCCAAATGTGGGGAGAATGTGAAATGGACAATGGAGCTTCTTCCTTTCCACTCTCCTACCTCCTCGATTAGAAAAGATGTTGACATAGTTGCTGTCTGTAGAGCTGGTTTCTGACTTGGAATCCTAGAGCTGTACAAAGGTCACCTTTCACAAGTGAGAAAGGGGAGGCCAGAGTATTAATTAGGTCTGAGTCACTTGCTGAAGCTCAACTAGGTTCCAGTCATCGGGCAGACACCGGCGATGTCAGTCTAAGTCATGTCATGCCCTCTCCCCTCAAGGCTCTTAAGGGCTACCTAGAGATGGAGAGCAGTGGAGTATGTGTTTTAGCCCTCATGGTGAATGGTGCTGTTAGTACATGCACAAGACACTGGGACAGTGTGCCCAGGTAACCACAGATGATCTCTGCAGGAGGAGACATTTGAACTGTGCTTTGTAGAACGATGAGTCAGGCATGCAAAGAGAGAAAGCAGGAGGCCTCCTCTCAGAAACATCCAGAGGCTGAGACACAGACCAGAATACTAGCCCTGCATGGTCTCGTCTGCTGTTTTAACCACCTCAGGATACCACTTAAAAGTAAGAGGAAAGTGTCTTTGAAGTGCATTAGGAAGAGCGTGTGGACAACTTTTCAGGGGCCAGAATGCAGTGACCTTAAACTAGTATTCACCGGTTTATGTTGATGGTGATTTTGTTGGCCATCTCTTCAACTGTCACACTTTAGAGGGCTACCACTAGCATCTGGTGGGTGCAGGCCAGAAATGCAACTAAAGTTTCTGCTAAGGACATCCCAACCTTTACAACCAAGAATTACAGGCCAAGTGGACACATGCCGAGCTTGGGAAACTTGGCCCTCAAGCAGTTATTAACAGGAACAGGAGGGTACTATAGCCCAGCTGAGTGTTGTTCCATTCTGGGAAACAAGGCGCTTTCCCCCAAGGGTGTGGGTGGAAAGGATGGACAGGCAGACATCTGACCAAAGGTTTGAGTTAAGAGGGAAAGGAGATGAGTGTTTAGAGTAGGCTCTTACCCACGGCAAGCACAAGACTTATCCTGACCTCCCAATACCCTCTGCCATTGATTCCTAAGGAGGGGTTAGAAGGTTGGCACTTTCTAAGTTATTGGCTCATTCTTAACAGACAGTTGGCAGAGGGTAATCTTATTTTGTGGAACCTGACCATTTTTCAATTTAAGAAGCCTCTTCCTCCTCCTTTTCTTCCTCCTTCCTCTCTTCTTCTTCTTCTTCCTCTTCTTCTTCTTCTTCCTCTTCTCCTCCTCCTCCTCCTCCTCCTCCTCCTCCTCCTCCTCCTTCTTCTTCTTCTTCTTCTCCTTCCTCTCCTTGTCCTTCCATCCTCCATCCTCTTCCTTCTCTCTTTTTAAGTCATGCAATTAGATACAGGAGCAATAGTGTATTTAGAAGGGGAAATACACCCAAAGGAAATACACATCTACAATAAATGAATAGGTAATGCAGACGGAGGATCTGGTGACTCAGGCTGGAGCCCAGTCTTCACTGGTTTCTGGGCAAATGAACCATGGATGGCAATGAGGCTCTGTAAATCAAGGATCCTGTGGAGAAATGGTGAGATGCCTCTGTGTCTCCCAGTAGGAGATTCAGTCACTGTGTTCAGAGGCCCTCCCCAACAACAACACAGAGGGCAGGCTGTTTGCTGTGTAGAAATACTGGGAGTGAATGTTAGAGGCCCTGGAGGAATGGTGGGGGCAAAGAGGACTGTCAGCAGGAACCAGTTCCTTTCATCTCAGCACCTAAGGAACCAGGAAGTGCTATAGTGACTGTCCGGCGACCCAGCAGCCAGCCAGTGTGGCCCAGAGATGGTGGTCATCTTGGTACTGTCTTTCTCTTCTGTTAGCGTCCTCCAGCCTTGCCAGAGAAATTAGGAGAGAGCTCAGATGGGAATGGAGCATCGCCAACTCTAAGGTCCCTAACATGTTCAGGCCATACCCTGCCATTCAAATGAAGTACATGGGTTCTCCCATTGATTGATTCTCCCACTTCTGACCATCAGAAGAACAACCCTACCTACCTTCAGTGTGTCCCTTCATCACATGATAGCCTTTATTCCTATGATTGTAATATGCCACAAAAATACAGATCTTCCAGGTTATTACAGAAAACTAAAACTCATACTCCTTTGTACAGCGTGGAAGGTCCCTTCCTGCTTCCTTCTTTCCAGCTCTGTCCCTGACTGACTCCACGTGTCATGATGCTCCATCAATTGTGGAACTCTTGCCACCCCTCAAGTATACCCAGTCCCCCTCTGTCTTGGCACCTTTGCTCTTATTGATCCTCTCAGCCAGAGGCTGCTCCCTTTGCCTTTTGCCTGGATTGTTTTTTCCTGTCCTCACAGTCCGCTATAAACATCTTCCCAGGAAGGCTTCCTGGGTCTCACTATCTTATGCAGGTGCCTTCCTCTGCCACCAACTTTTCATTGCTCTTTATCTGGAACCCTACAGTTGCCCTCCCCAAGGCTCCCTATTCCCCTTTTTGTCACAGGCATCTGTCTTACAAGATAAAGGTTATCTCTGTGAGTACAGACTGTGGCAGTTCACAGCTACCTCCTAGGACATCAGTGCCTGGTCCAGAAAGGATCACCAAGAAATCTATGCTTAGGACTGGGGGAGCGGCTCAGTGGGAAAGTGCCGTTTTGCAAGAATGAAGACCTAAGCATCCAAGGAAAAAGACAGGCATGGCTGCCCATGCCTCTAACACAGCATCAAGGGGAAGAGATGGTTGGATCCCAAGAGACATGGAATAGCAAATGGAAAGAGAGCTAGGATAGATGTGGCCAAAGGGCTAAAGGGAGCTCAGAACACTCCCATTTAATTAACGTCGAAAGATAGCTTGCTGTGTGCCTGGCACTGGCCTAAGCACGTCACCAGAATGAAGTCATTGCTTGCCACATCAGAAGGCAGATGTTCATATTTGTATAAACACATAGCCCGACTAAGGCTGTTCTGATTCAGTTTTCTCCAAGTCGCTGAGCAGTTATCTGGGAAGAGATTATTGTTCGCATCTTAAAAACAAAGGCACAGAGGCACAGAGGCTCAGAGGCTCAGAGGCAACTATTAGCAGCAGCTCCCCGGTCCTGGAGATCTCTGCAAGGAAGCCAGATTTGCTTCTGTGCTCTTCCCGCTACACTATATAAGGCCAGCAGAGGGCAGATGAGAGCAAGACTGTGCTTTCCTCAGGCTTGCCAGGCAGCCTTAGCCAGCCCTGTGGACCTCGGGACAGGTGACATGAGTGCACTCATTCCCCTATTAGAACAAGGAAGAAAAAAAAAAAAAGAATTCATTTTATAACAAGTTGTTTGACTTGGACAAGGCTCTTAATCGTTCTGAGTTTATTTCCTATTTCCATAAAATGGAGAAAATTGTGTTTGCCTCATAGGGATACAAGATTTAAATGACACGCACAGAAGAAATGCTTAGCCCTTTGCGGCACAGAGCAAACACTAAAAATAATAGCTAGTAGCATTCCCATTATTCATCGCTCTCACAACAGTTCATTCATTTCTTTGATAACTTAACTCACTAAACATGCATTTATTGTCTGTCCCCATAAAAGATATTGCCCAGGTGCTGGTGGGGTTAGTGTTACAAAGGTCATGCAAGCAGAGTGTTTCAACGTGACTGCAGTGTCTTTGGGGAACTAAGGGATCCTCATGGGAGAAACGCAAGGAGGCCATCTTGGAGTGTAAAACCCTTGAAGGGTCTTCGTGAGAACACAGATGTGCAGTCTGGCCCCAACTTGCAGAGTCTGCGACTCTAAGGGCAGAGCTGGCTCCCCTGTGAACCACACATGGTTTCTTAACTAATACTGACAGATAGCTAGATTTTGGGAAAATGCTTGGTTGGATATAGAAATAACACATAGGACATATTGCCCTGAAAATAAAGATTACCAGGACCCACATGCCTTCATGAGGGGGGTGGTTTGCCAGGACCCACATGCCCTATTCATGTGGTTTTGCTATCTTCTGAGGGTGGGTGACTGAGAGAAGGGTAAAGATCTCTTAACATCAAAAGGTCATCCTATGCGTATCTTCCTCCACCAGCTCAGGGGTGCCCTCCTGCTCCCTAGTGACATATGCCTCTGTCACCTGTCACCAGTGCAGGGATGCTCTCCCGCTCCCTAGTGACATATGCCTCTGTCTCCACTGCAGGGATGCTCTCCCTCTGCCCAGAAACATTTGTTGCCAGAGCCTTGGAGCATTGCTCATTTGTGGACTAGTTTCTCTATCTAACAAAGAAGTTGTATCAGTTAGTTCTGTGGATACCTTTCTAACCTTAGATTATGTGAATTACATGCAGATAGCCTTGCTCAGCAAGACAGTCTATAGATTTGGGGAACTATTAAAGGAATCTACTTTTGCCAGATAAAGGTTTTTCTTACCCACAGAAAAGGCCCAGTCCTTTGTCCTGGGGCTTGGGTTCCTCTTAGATGTGGCCCCTTGTCCTGTCCACTCTCCCCAGGGCCTCTCACCAGTCTTGCCACCACCTCAGTTTCCTCTACCTCTTCCAGCTTTTCCTTCTGCATCTGAACCTGAGACTGGCAGATTGTGCAAGGCTCTAACCAGGTGCTGTGAGGTAGCCATGGTTTCCTCCAAATCTACTCTTCTCTGTCCACAATGCCAAACCTGACATTGAGCCTCGTAGTGATTGTGACTACCATCAGCCAGTGGTCAGCAACACGGTGCTACATGTGGTATTGTTTGTTTCATACTTTATCGTATTGTCCTTTTCAATGTTGTACATGTGTGTGTATTGTCTCTCTGTGTCTGTGTGTATGTGTGTGTGCTGTCTGTGTATGTCTGTGTACATGTGTGTACTGTCTCTGTGTGTGCTTGTATGCATGTGTGTGTGTTGTCTGTGTGCTTGTTTGTGTCTATGAGCATTGTGTGTTGCCTCTGTGTATGCCTGTGCATGTGTGTGTTGTCTGTATGCATTTGTGTGTTGTCTGTGTGCATGTGTGTGTATTCTCTGTGTGTATCTGTGTGTACGTGTGCATGTGTGTATATTCTCTGTGTGTATCTGTGTGTACGTGTGCATGTGTGTGTATTCTCTGTGTGTATCTGTGTGTACGTGTGCATGTGTGTGTTGTCTGTATATGTGTCTGTGTGCATGTGTGTGTTCTCTGTGTGTATATGTGTGTTTGTGTGTATGTGTGTTGTCTGTATATGTGTCTGTGTGCATGTGTGTGTTCTCTGTGTGTATCTGTGTGTGTGTGTGTGTGCATGTGTGTATGCACAGGTACACTCACATTTGCATCTGAAGGCAGGAGGTTGATGTGTCTTTTTAATCACTCTCCACATTTTTTTTTTTGAGGCAGAGGCTCTTAGTGAACCTGGGAGCCATCAACTCTGCTAGGTTATATGGCTAATGAGCCACAGAGCTCCACTCTCCATTTCCCAAAGCCCTGGCATAAGCTCTGCCACGTCTACCTTTGATGTGAGGACTAGGAGTCTCAACTTAGGTCCTCACGTTTGTGTGGCAAGCACTTTCACCCACTGAGACATCTCCCCAGCCCCAAAGTGCATAGTTTTTGATACCATTTCTGCTTTATAAATGGAGCAACAAAAATTCAGGACTCTGGCTAGTCCAAGAGTTTCAGCAGATAGCTCACCTCCCTGTTGAAAGAGAGAGAGAGAGTTCTGCTTTCTTGGGTCCTTTGAAAAAACTTGAAAACTTGCATGATAAGCTATAACAACAGTTTCTATGACAACATTAGCAGGATGGGGAGGGGGTGATGAGTAGAAAAGCTGTCTCTTGGGATACTTAAACACTGTGAGAATCGCCAAGAATCGAAACACAGAGACCACCTCCACCGCAGCCCAGGCCTGTGAGCTCTGAGCATGACCATCCTCAGCTACAGCAGACTGAGGAAAAAAATGTCCTCATCAGAGGAACAGGCTTCAGGCCAAGCCTTACAAAACCCCTAGGGATGGAGAGCAGTTGCAAGGTTTTTGAGTGGGGACTCTTTTTTTTTTTTTCTTAAAGCTGAGAGTGGAAAACAAACTAACAGCCGTGTAAGTAAAATGCAGCTTTGAATTCTGCCCTCATGTACGGTAGGGGAGGTGGTCACAGGAGGTGAGGGATGGGGAGGAACATAGAAGAGAACCCTTTCTTAAGGGTGGTGACAAAGCAGAAACCTGCCCTTTACTTTTTGATTCAGTCACTAGGAGGAGAAAAGCTGCCTGTCCTTAAGGATCCCTGTTGGCGGCCAGCATTAATGGAGTGCGGCCCTTTGGGACAAGGTATGTGAAAAATGGCTGCCAAGGGTTAAAAATCAGGAGATTTGTTCTGCGTTTGTAAAGAAATGAATTCCAGATTACTTTGTTTTTAATTCTGGGAAAAAAATTTTTCTTAGCTTTTCAAACCCTTAGATGAACAGGAGGGAAGAAAAGTGAGCTGAAGTGGCTCCGATTTGCAACAAGAGTGCAATTTCAATTGATTTAAAGTGGGGAGCAACCGAGGTAATGATCACAGAAAGAGGCTGGAATTAGTCAATAAATAAAGTTCAAGGTCCCCAGCCTGACTTCTCTTTCATTAGCTTTAAAGAATGGGAATGAAGGAATGGGAGGTTCCGTCATCTGGTTCCAGAAGAAAAGAAAGGTTGTACAAGACCTGGACCTCATCCAGAACTGAACCCCCCTCTCTCTCTCTCTCTCTCTCTCTCTCTCTCTCTCTCTCTCTCTCTCTCTCTCTCTCTCTCTCTCTCTCTCTCTCTGTGTGTGTGTGTGTGTGTGTGCACGCACACACACGCACATCTCCCCTTACAGGACACCATCAAACTAAAGTAGGACTCTGCCAAAGTCCAGCTTGGGGAAAAATGAGTTTCTTAGGTTTCCTTACATGGGTGAGGAGCTACTTAAAGAAGCATGGGTGACCCCAAAGTGACCCTGCCTCCAGATAAGCTGTCCTCTCATGCCAGCCTGGATAACAATTTCTCCCATCAGCTGCATAGTTTTAGTAGTGTTTAAGTTAGTCTTCTACAGTCTTTATATTCTAGCACCTCTAAGACCACAAAAAGCCACATGTAACTAGGACACAATTAAATACCACTGTCTGGGAGGTGTAGGAGGTAGCAGCTGAATTCTCAGGTGAGGACCCTCCTCATAGTCATCTTTCTGTGAGACAGCAGCGGCAGTGGCAGCAGCAGCAAACACACCCAATTTTGAGTCTCACAGGCAGTCTAATAAATGACTTTTGTACTCAGGGGATTGTATTCCACAACACTTAGAAGCTCTTCCAACTAGCTTACTTTCCCTAAAGCTTTGGCCTTGGTTAGTCACCCAGTTACTCTTACAAGCTAAGAGATCCATGATCCTAGAGTCTCAGACTCAAGGGATCTGACACGAAATAATCTCTCTCTCTCTCCAACCATCTCCTTCCCCAGACACCAGCCTATTCTGACTTCCAGTCACATAAAACTTTCCTCAATTTGGTGCTAGAATGGTGTGACTACTATCCAGTACATGACTATGGATGTGGTGCAGAGCTTATGAGGGAGAGCATGATAACATGCAGTGGGCACTCATTTATGCTGTTGTGTATTACTGTGGCATCATCTTTCTGTTTCCAATAAGATAATGAATGTTTGGCTGTATGTGTATGCATGTGTGCATGTGTATATGTGTTTATAAGTATGTGTATGTGGGTGTATATGTGTGTGTGTGTGTGTGTGTGTGTGTGTGTGTGTGTGTGCCCAAGTCTGCCTGGCCATGTGGAAGGGATGATGTGACAGGATTTCCCATCCCTGGAGCAGAGCCAGTAGGGTATGGCTCTCCACAAGTGTTGACAGTTGCTGGATGTGAGGCTTGTTTGTATAAAAAATACATTTTTTACTTTATGTTTCTCCTTCAGAAAATATTCTCCCTGCCAAGATTATTGAGGAATGTTCTCCCTGCCAAGGTTAATGACTCCATGATAATCAAAGACAGCATGAATCTGGGAGGTGAAGGTGTGTCTATATCCTTAGCAAAAATAGTAAATAAACACTGAGACCTTCAGGACAGCCCTTAAGGCTGTGGGAAAGAACTCTGAAAACAGTTCAAAAATAAGTAATTTCTCAAGTATGTCAAATATAAGAATACAATATGAACTATATGGAGGGGCCTCATGGACCTAAAAGAACAGAGGCAGCTGATTGTGTGCTAGCTTATCAGAAAGATACAATGCAGATTCCTGAGTTCAAGATCAGCCTGGGACAGAATGAGCTTAGGCCTAGCCATGGTAGCAATGGCAATCTCAGAGCAAGATCCTATCCTGCTAGCTTATTGTCTGTGCTTATAAAGGCAGGCAGATCTCTGAATTCATTTGCAATGTCAAAAAGGGAAAGAAAAGAAAGAAGAATGTGCTTGCTGTCCTTTCTAAAAAATCAGGGGACTGGGGTCAGGAGATGCTAATTCATGAAATAATCAATAGGGAACCTAGAATAATGACTAAGTTGACATGTAAATAAAAGACTGGGCTTTTGATGTGCAAGAGATGAGCTATCCAGAGAGTTTTTAGATTTGCAAGAAAGAACTATCTTGAGAGAGAGAGCTATCTGGAAAGCTATCTTGAACACAGGCCATCACCTGTACCCCATCATTTGATTTCAAGTAATATTTTTGCTGCTCTCAAACACCCCTTCTCCCCAAGCCCTCTCCAACCAAGAGTGGCCCTAGGCATGTATGTGTGTGTATATGTGTGTATGTGTATACATATATGTGAATGTATGTGTATAGTTTTGTGTGTGTACATACACGTGTGTGTAAGCAGTAGGCACAACATGATGCCGCACGAGCTGAAGAAAGGAAGTCAAGGAAGGCTTGGAACATGAGCAAACATGACACCCATTCAGATCAATAAGCTTCTGAGCTTGTATCCTAGACAACAAGACATCCATGGTGTGACTGATGAAGGTGTTGTAGAGATGGGAAAGAGGCAAAGGTAAAAAGCAGTGTTCAGTGCCCAGGGCTCTTTGGATTTTCCATCTCATAGAAGCATAGGTATGGGGAAAGGGAATCGGAGGACTCCATGAATGTGGTCTTTGAATAAGAAATGTCTCCCATAGGTATGTGTATTTGAATATTTATTCCTAAGTTGGTGTAGCTATTTGGGGAGGTTTGTCTCCTTTAGGAGTCGGAGCCTTGCTGAAGGAAGTCTATCACTGGTGTGGGCTTTGAGGGTTTATAGCCCAACCCTCATTCCCTGTTCTCTGATTCCTGTGTATAGATGATGACATCACCAGCCAGCTTCTGCTTACCACTACGCTGCTCCTACCCATTGCCAAGCCTTGCCCTCCATGGCAGACTCTCCCCTGAACCAAACATTTCCCCTCTTCTATAAGCTTCTTTTTGTTGGGATAATTTATCACAGCAATAGAAAAATGGACACAATGGACAACACCTGAAGAAATTTATTTCAGGGCTCATATTTTCAGCAAGTCTCTTGTGGTTTATTTTTAAACCACACTCAGAGCTTGTGGTCTACTCTGTAACAGCAGCCAACCTAAAAGTGAAACCGGTGAAATTCTAGGAAGAAGCACCATGGTTACCTAGGGCTCTCCTGCCCTAAAGTCGAGACTCAGTCTCCTTGGCAGGTGATGGATAGAAGGCAGAGAGGGTTTTAGGAGGCAGTGTTCTCGGGATTGCACTTCAGAAAGATTGATTGGTGGATTACCTACCAGGAGCAAGTCAGGATTGCTAGCACGATGCTCCCAAAATGGCTGCAATGATTTACTACCCAATCTAAGGAGGAAGCCAGGGCAGAGCTCAGGATGAGGTGGACTTCAGCAAGTTCCCACATTCCAGGAAACCTTCCTCACCATTTAACACATGTTAGCACATGTTAAAGCTACTGTGGCCCTTCCTTTTTTTCCTCCTCATTTTAAAATGCTGGTTTTAGACAGTACGCTTGTACACACCATTAATCCCATTACTCAGGAGGCAAAGGCAGGTGAATATCTTTGAGTTTGAGATCAGCCTGGTCTACATAGTAAGACCTAGCCTCAAAGTAAAAATACTGGTTCCTTGTTCTATTTTCTTTTAATTAAAAAAAGTACTTGATATATTATTATGTGTGTATATGAAACATATGAGAGATCGAGGGAATGCAAGTTAGAAGAGAATTTTGTGGAGTTGACCTTTTTCTTCCTGCTGTTCATGGGGTGGGTTGGGGAAGGAACTCAGGTTTTTAGGCTAGTATGACAACCACTTTCATATGTGGAGCCATGTTGCCACTAGCCCAGGTTCTGAGATTCAAAGGTGCTTGGTTCTAAGGATTCAGTCTTCTTCCCAGTGTAATTGGCTCAGGCTTAATATTCTCTGTTAACTTCCCTGTTGACTTCTGAAGCCAGTCCTGGAGAGCACAAGTGGGTGGGCAATTCAGGGATGGGCATTTGGTAGAGACATGGGCATGGCAGTCATTAGCATCTTGGGGGCAAGGTTTCTATGCAGTCCAAGACATTGTGAGGGCCTTGGTGTTCAATCCACATTGATTACGGCTGACGTTGTATGCTTAGGGCTTCCTATTTTTATTTTGGCCATATTTGGATCCATACCAAGGTGGGGTATCCAATACTCAGCCTCTTTTTCTGCTCCACTCAGTACTACATGGGTCCCCAGCTCTCATGGAATAAATTACACCCCTCAATGCTTTAGAGCAAAGTAACCTCCAAAAGAGCTCACCTCTGCACCTCCTTTTGATATCCTTATCCTAGCTTTCAACTTTCCTGTGCTTCTGTTTGTCTTGGGGATAAGGGACAAGTCTGCAAAACAGGCAAGTGGGCAAAGAAACAGAAACAACCACAACAATCAGGAAGGGCAAAATATAAAACAGCAGTAAAAACTGAGCACAAATTAAAGCCTTGCCAACTGATGCTGTTCTATCCTTTCAATGTCCCTGTCACCACCCCCTGCTGTCCCCAGCTGAACATCTTTTAATGGCCTACGTTTACATATTCATCCATGTTCTTCTTTGTATTTGAGGTCAGAGAGTCTAATACAAGCTGTTCTAATGAAGCTACAAAGAATCTCTCTGCCACCTCCAACATGTTGCCCTTGATCTGCCCACCAGCTGTGCTGTAATGTGGAGCAGGTTATAAAAATGGTTGTGATGAATGATAGTGAAGCTTCTTCTGTGGGGGATGAAGGAAACCAGCACCTTTCTAGGCCTGCTTTCTGTCTAGCTATTATCTATCTATCTATCTATCTATCTATCTATCTATCTATCTATCTATCTATCTATCCATTTATCTATCTATCTATCTATCTATCTATCTATCTATCTATCTATCTATATCTCTCTATCATCTGTCTGTCTATCATCTAGCTATCTATGTATGTATCCATCACCAATCTGTCTATCATGTACCATTTATCTATTTATCTGTCTAGAATCACGCGCCTCTCATACCCACACTAATACTTTGAATACATACTATTGTGGTTTGCTTCTTTCTCTCTCTGACTTTGTTTCTATGGAAATCAGCACATGTGTGTTCGGCTGTGATCATTCCTTTCTGACCCTATTTTTTCACATTGCACAGAAACACTGCTCTGTTCCAATGACATAATACAAGGCATCTGGGGCCATCTCTGGAGCTGTAAAACTTTGGGGTTGACATTGTATGGCCTCAACATTCCAAGTTCATGAAAGCTTATCACCAGGAGATGGCACATGAAAAAAAACCAGGAGTCAAAGTATGTGATCAAAAATCCTAGAGCCTGGTGCAGAAGCGTCTCCTCAGATGAGGATCCTAGGCCTGTTTTGGTCTCTTGCACAACTTTCTCTTCTTGGATCTGTCTGTCATTAGATGAACTGCAGAAGGCTGCCCAGCAAGCACATGTGCAGGGAGGAAATCCAATGTGGTTGAGAAGCCCCCTGCTAGGCTGGAAGCATCTAGGATAGGTTTGAAGGGTCATCATTTTAGGTGATACTTATGTGGATTGCAAAGGCTAGCTCAGCAGACATGACAATAATAGATATTTCCTGTGTAAGACTGTATTCCAAACACTCTGCAGACAATCTCTTACCTAACCCTCATGGTATCCCTGTGGTGTAGGTGCAGAAAAGAATCAGGAACTACAGAGTCCTGAGTGATGACCTCCAAGATGTCCATGTGGTAAAAATTGCAAATGGTTCTATATGGCTGACATGGGACAAGATAGGAAATGAGGCTGGGTGGCTGAGAGGTCTTGTGATGAGTTCAGATGCCTAATTCTAAAGGACAGCATGAGATCACTGTCAAATGTCTATCTGGGTTGTCACCATGCAAAGGTGGGTGCTGACCTTGGAAATTGAGGTCTCTCTCACTGAGGGAGTTGGTGGAGATGGGGTTAACAGGCCATAAGGATTAGTTTTAATTGTCCACTTGATGGAATTTTGAATCACTGAAAAGATGGACATCTATTAGGTCTATGGAAGATTATCTTGATTTTGTTCATTGAGGTGGAAACCCTCTTATTCTGAGTGGCCTTACTCTCTGGTGATGATCCTGGACTACCTAAGTGAAGAATGAGAACTAAGTAACTGCAATCATCCATCACTCCTGTTGCCTTGATTTACCTATCAGAGTGACTCCACTGTACTTTATCTCTCCCTTAAGTGGTTTTTGTTGCGGTATTTTAGCACAGTAGTGGGAAAAAGTGGCACAGACCAATTCACTGTTCTGCCAAGGGTGGGTAGATTGATACATGTGGTTCCTGGGAGCATCCACTAGTCATTGATCCTGAGATGAATGATCATAGGAAGTACATGTTTTGGAACTGGACACAGAATGATGATGTGAACATCTTTCAGCCGATCATTGTTGCTTTTGGTTTGTTTCTCATACCATCATTGTAACAATGCAACAAGCTGTGTACCATTTATGTGACCCATGGAAAGAGACTCAGGTGTAAAATGTTTTGTCCCCAAATCACTTGGCTAGAGGGTAAATATGTAGCAAGCTCTGAGCTCAGAACTACAGGGAGTTACTCCCCTATCCCAGCTCCAGTCGAGATCTTTGAATATTTAACCTTATTTCCTCCATGTATTGTATAATTATGTGGAGAAAAATCTATTCACCAAAATTTCTCCTGCGTAGAGCACACTGAACTTGTTTGGAAAATCTACTAGGCTAAGCTGTCTGGACACGGGGTGTAAAGAGAGACGCTAGGAACACACTCAAGAACAAATGATGGTCTTTTACCAGCAATGGTGTGTCAAGAGCGTTGGCAGGCATGTTGACTTTGCATCTGAGCCTTGACAATTTTTTCCTTAAGACTGTTAATGTGTTAACTATATAGCCTTAGTCTTTTAAACAAGCAAAATGCCAGCCCTAACATAGGCATGCAATTCGTGCCCAGTGGGGGCACTTACTCAGTGCTGGCTGGGGAATGAGAGAAGAGTTTATTGCTTTGCTTTCCTTGTCTTTCTAAGTGGGCTTTGGTCTCCGAGACTCCCCTCAAATGCCCTATCAGCACATTATTTTCAGCACATCGCTACCATATACACATTCATTTAATCATTGCAATTGTAGGCCACTTCTCATTTCTTGAGGAGTAAAAAAAAAAAAAAAAAAAAAACAAAAACCTAAACCCTAAAATTAAAAACAACAACATTTCTATATACAGACATGTAGCGTACCCTTGTTTCTCTGGCAATAAGTGTGTGTGTGTGTGTGTGTGTGTGTGTGTGTGTGTGTGTGTGTGTGCGCGCGCGTGCTCTGCTATGTTGCCACTCCTTTCAAGCCTGATCATTCCACACTTTAGGCAGTCACTGTTCTGTTCAGATCATTTAACGTGGTTATCTGGGGAGATCTCCAGAGTGGTAGGTAGCAACCTATGAAACAAATGACATGAACTTAAACTTTAGATGACTAGAACATTCTAACAGGTACAGTGTGCTTACATTTCACAAACCACCACTGTAATGATTGAAGGCTTTTTGGCTGGATTTTTTTTTTTAATTTCCTAACTTGGGTTGGTTTTGAGTCTAGAGATCTAGGTGATGGGAGAGAATACAAGGAGAACCATTATCCTTGTGTTGTTAGCATTCTCAGCCCATTGTTCTGGTTTGGATCTTTCTAGAAAACAGGAAGCCACTTGCTTGTTCGGTTAAGTGTTGGCATAGTTAAAGCTTCACAACTATACTGAAAACCTGGACACATGCAGACTGAATCTACCACAAGGTACGTGCGAGTTTCAGAATGGGGAGGTTCTGCTCTGCCAGCCGCATGGCTCAGCCTCCTTGCCTACTCTCCCTAAGTGCCCATAACCCATACATGACATGTAGCTGCTTGAATTGGGCAGAATGATGGCATTGGTGTCAGGGTGCATAGGAAAGATGAATGCAACTTAATTTCATATTCTTAGGTCAAAATAAATGTCAGTGTGGTTTCTCATGTCCCCTCAGTGTTCAGTGAATCATCTCATCTACCCTGCTTTGGAAACTGATAAGCCGCAGGGTAGGGCATGAGAACCAAAGGATTATGCAATGTCTGTGGCTGTCAATCATGATGCCTGCTATGGAGGTGCTAGAGAGCAGGAACACAGGCTGTGAGAGAGCACAGAAGGGAAGCTGTGATGCTGGGAGGTCAGGGAACTCTTCCTGAAAATGCCAGTCGAGCCAAGGTACAAAGACAGACAGCATATGTTCTCAGAGGAATCCTAGTGCGGCCAGGGGTATAGTTAAAGGACAAAGCATTTGTGACGGTTCTGGAGGCCCAGGAAGCAAATCCACTGAATCATCTGCGTGGAAGCCAGTATGACCAGTACGTAGACAATCTTAGCACTCTCAGACACGGGCGACTCTTAGTGATTGCAATCTAGGCTGAGGAAATATAGTGCAGTGAAGAGAGATTGAGTCATCACAACAAAGCATATATATATATGGTGGGTATATATATACACATATATGTGTGTGTGTGTGTGTGTGTGTGTGTGTGTGTGTGTGTGTGTTTGCTCTTCTCTGGAAGGACCTAGAGAAGCAGCTGTAAATAGGCGGGTCCAATGGGACTCTGAGGACAAATGCACACTGTGATTTTATCTAACTGAGATTAATAATTAGAGGACAACGGGGTGTTCATAAGGGCAGGGATCCATTGACAGCAATCCCATTTGTAGATAAAAATCCCAGCCTGCCATCCGTGGCTAGACTTCCCCTTGTTTGACCATCCCAGCCCATGTCTTCAGCCCTTTGCGGCAGTGCTCAGATATAGTGAGCTCCCTTGCCACATGGTACTTACACCCAGCTCAGGCTGGGCTCTGTCATGAGATTGTGGCATGGGGAAGACTTTGAACTTGAAATAGACATGATCTCACCCCCTGCACTTAATTAATGCACCCTCACATTTCCAGTGTAAGGAGAAGACTCTACAAACACACTTTGGCGTGCATTCGCTTCCTGCAGAGAATAAAGGAGGATTTAAAACACAGGGCCATTATCAGACTGTGTTAGTAACTAGGGACAAATGCATCGGGATCCACGGGGGAAAGCATTTACAAAGCTCACACTGAGAGACTAATACTGAGGCTGAGAAATGTCTGTTTTGGGGAGGCAGCCATGGGTGGGCCAACGAGCAAGACTTCTGGAGTCAGACAAGCGGGTTTGGATCTTGCCTGCTGTGTATCACTGGGAAGCTCGTGCCTTGCTCTGGGAGCTTTGGTTTCCTCATTCATGGGGTGGGGCATAATATTTACTTTGCGAGGTCACTGGTAAGATTAAATGAGATAGTGCATGGGAACTGACTGTGTCTCTGGTACATCTGGGTTCTCCCCCATCCTTCTCTATATGTATGGTGTACACACAGGTGTACAGAGCTGACAAGGATGCCGTCATGATGGATCACTCTTCTTTTTAGATTTCAATGCAAGCCCAAGTCATACTAACTTTTAAAAGAACTGCTTAATGTTGTCAAGTTCTCAGTTCTTATTTCTGTGACCTTCTTAGTATTTGACCTTGGGGGAAGCACCCAATGCTTCTTTGTGAGTGTGCTCGGTTAACACATCTATCTATGCTTGTGTGTGGAGGGCAGGGGTTAACCTGGAGTGCTGTTCCTCAGACAACATCCACCTTGTTTGTTTGATTTGAGGCAGGTTCTTTCTCTTGGCCAGGGAATTCTCTGATTAGGCTGGCTAATGATCCATGGATTTCATCTGCCTCCTCCCCAGCACTGGGATTCCAAGTGGGCGCCACAGTGCCCAGTGCTTTTATGTTGGTTCTAGACATCAAATGCAGGGCCTGATGCTTGCATGGCAATTTACCAGTTGAGCCATCTCCCCAGCACCACTGAATGCTCCCCATTGTACCTTATGTATTTTATTTGTCTAGTTCTGAGGATTGGACATAAGGTCTCATGTGTAGGCATGAACCAAATGAGCTACATTCTTGTCCCTTTGTTTTTTTTTTTAAACGAGGGCTAAACTGTTAACAAGGACAGTCTTAATCTCACTCTGTAGATCAGGGAGGCCTTGGATTCTGGCCTGGTTTATTTGTTTCTAACGGGACCCTGGGAAAGAAAGCCAGAGGAAAGAGAAGAAATGAGGGAGGGAAGGAAGAGGAGGGGGGTGGAGGAACTACTTGCCCAGACCTGGCTTTTGTCAGGCCTGCTATTAATCCACCACACATTCATCTACTTGACCACTTCAGTCCTCTGAGAGAGGAGCCCATTCATACCCACATTACAGAGAGGAAGACTGAGGCTCTGCTTGCTCTTGAGATAGGACTGATGTACTATCCCTCTCATCAAGTCCTCTGGTGAGGAATTGATGGTACAATAATCATGAAAGTTTCTTGATTGGTACACAGCTGGTGTCAGGAGGTAATGTTTCCCAAGGACAGCCTCCTCTTCTCCTAAGAGTCCTGGAGGGACAGGGATGCAGCAGGGAGCAGAGGAGAGAGCTATGGAGAAGAGCAGAAAACCTCCTTGCCCTGTTGTGTGCAGGGAGGAGAACAGTAACTTCTGACTGCACATTGCCTGTGGGTTTAGGGATGAGTAGAGGGCCAAGGAAGGTCAGTGGGAGTTTATTTCTCCTACTCCAACTCCTTTTTCTAGGTTCCCATAATTCAGAGCAGAAAGGAAGGCCTGACTTGCACAATAGCTCTGGGTCTTAACATCACACCGGAAAAACAATCAAACCGTGCGGCTGCTCCCAACAAGTTAAAGCTTGCCCCAGTTAGCTCCCACTGCCCTGGACCTAGATGCTAACTCCCCTACTGCTCTCCTTGGCCTGAGCATGAGGTTAGTGTCTTACCCAAGGCCATAGCACTAGGTGCAGAGTGCAAGGGTGCAGCTCTCCAGTCGTGCAGCTGAAGGCCATTCTGTTCATGTTTATTCTAGCTCTTGGGGCTGGGTAGAGGAGCACCCCTGAGTGAAGCTATCAAACTTGGATGTAGGTCTCCTGACCCCCAGCTTGTCAAACCTCCCATCAGACAACAGGAACAGCCCACAGAATGCTTGCCCATTCAGAGGTACGGGCGCTGTTTCCTGAGCTCTGTGTTCTTAAGTTAGGGTGTGCGCTTGATAGACATGGGTTCAGGTGAGCTGGACCATAGAGGCTAGTGTTGAATGTAGTTTAGCATCAGCCCAATGGGGAGGGAAAAAGAAAGGAGGTTCAGGCTGCATAAGAGGGCAGTGTGAGCAAAGGGAGCGGAGGGCAGGCCAGTCATTTGGGAGCCTCTCATAGACAGCAGTTAGCAGGTATCAATAAGCAATCCTCATGAAGACTTGTGTGCCAAGACTGAGAAGTGTCAAGGTGGATCCTGGCAAGAAGAGAAGCTCAACCGAAGGCAGGCTGAGAGCACTGAGAATGGGCTTGTTGCTTATAAAGGTCATGACTGCCCTGAGAAGTCTGAGTAAGTCAGCGTGTAAGAGGAGACTGCCGAGAAGAACTGGGACTGGGGGCTGCACTATTAACCAGAGTAACCTGCCATTTAACCAGATGCTAGGAGACTTACTACTAACTATAATACCACTGTAGTAGCCCAGGGATCTGAGAAGGTGAATGGCATGGTACTAATACACCTGCTCATGGACAGTCACACTCTTTCTAGAGGCCACACTGGGATCTTCTGTCCTGCAACTTCAGTATTTGGCCCTTCTAAAAAGTCCTGTGGAGACCTAATGGCCGCTGTGCTAGAATTAAGAAAGGTAAGACCTTTAGTGGGTATTTTGAATGGAATGGAGCCTGAGGCTGCTCTTCGCCCCTTTCCAATGTGAGCTCACACCTCTAAGTAGTTGACCTTCATAAACACTGACCTGTTGCTGCTTTAACCTTAGGTTTCTGGCCTGAAGCCCCAGTGCTCTGGCATTCTGATGGGTGCTGACTATTGTTAGCTCTTACAGAGCTGGGTTGCATTTTAGTGCAGCCCCAAGGGACCGGGGCTGATATCTGCTGCCTTACAGCACAGCAAACTGCCTTGTGCAGTGGACAGTGAACACTGCGATGCTTCGCCACAGCACATGAGACTCCGTGTGAAGGAAATCTGTGGGGACATTCCCCTTTGGCAAAAGAGATGTGGGCTCTGCTCCTTTGCCTCCTGGCCTACTCAAGTCTCTCTGACCCAATGGAGAGCATGGGGTTCTTTGCTTCTCTCTGTCCCACATCAAACCTGACACGGGGGCAGGGGATCTTACATTATTTCGAATGGGAAGCCAGTTGGATGGAGAATGGAAACTTGGGCTTTAAGCGTCACTTGTAAGATGTCCTAGTAGAGTGGAGATTTATAGAAGACCTGGACAGACCATCAGCCTCTTGCTGTGCCGCCATCGCTGTCCTGCTTCTCTGTTTCTGGATTGGCTTATTGCTGTAAGCAGAGAGCTGGGGCCCAAACTGTCTAAGCTAATTATATCCCGGAGGAGTTGTTAAAGGAGACAGCCAAGCCCCTCGGCTCCCCAGGGCTCTGATTAGCTCCACGCCCCTCCCATATTCTAATCGTGTCCTTTATTAGATCGCTGTTGGATCCCGACTAAGTTTAATTTCACATTCACTTTTCTAAACATCCTGGAGATGACAGTTACAAAGCAGACATGCAGACTTTTTTTTTTTTTTTTTTTAAAGAAACCTCCAAAGGTACCCGAGGCCACCAAACTCAGGAGCTCTGATAACCATGTTACTTGCTTTAATATACGCTTTCCAGGGAGCTGGCCCAGAACCTTCTGCCAAAATCTTTGCAGACCGCTCCCTCCTTCTCCTCCCCAAGCACCTCATTTAGTTAAGTGGTTTTGCCTCCTTCAGGTTACTCTGTAATTGGGGTGATTATTCATTCCCGTCACAAGACTGAAGCAGAGGAAGACGTTGGCTTGGGATCCCACATACTGTCTCACCTCCTACTGCATTTGATCACTTATCTTGCCCTGAGCACGTGATTTCAGAGATCTGAGGAGCTGGCATAGGTTCAGCCGGTCCGGCTGCCTGGTGGCCGCTGCTCAGAAGGAAGAGTGCGGTCCTTACCGTGGTTGCCTAGGTGAAGGCAGTGTGCCAGCCTGCCAGGAAGATGGGCCAAAGCAACTTTGGATGGGAAAGTCTGTCTTTTTTTTTTTACTGACAGCCTAAGTGTGTGTGCCCTGAGTGAGTGATTCACACGGGGAATGATTTGGTCCCATTGTGTAAGAGGACATTAGTAGGGTTGCAGAAGTGAGAGACTGTATTAGGAAACCCAGTCATGGGCTGTCCCAGCACATAGACTCTGCCTCAGGCTTTCATCTAGGATGTCCTCCTCCTCGATGTGTCTTCATTATTCTTACCAGATCATCTTGCCCTTGGGTCCAAGTCCACATTTGCAGGACCCATCAGGACATTCATGACCAATCCATCAATGTGCCTCCCACATCCCATGTTTCTCAAACTGGCTTAGAGCTCTCTGTGTAACTTCAGATGACCTCAAACTTCTGGTCTTCCCAACCCTACCTCCCAAATTCTGGGATTCCATGCCATTGGAATTGAATCTAGGGCTTTATGTATGTTAAGAAAGCCTTCTATCGGTAGAGCGCTTGCCTAGCAAGCGCAAGGCCCTGGGTTCGGTCCCAAGCTCCGAAAAAAAAAAAAAAAGAAAGCCTTCTATCAACAGAACTACAGTTCTCTCTCTGCAACCCCCACTAACAGCATCTCCATTCCCTTCACTCCTATATCTCCAAATTCTCTGAATTTCATAAACACACAGGGTTACTGGTCAGAGGCTCTGGTCCTGGCCATGGGCTTTGGTTCTGAGCAAAACAGACACGTTAGAAGGACAAGCGGTGAGATGATTACAAGGCCTGATAAGATCCGCAGTGAGGGAGTCGAGTCTGGACTGCTATAGGAATGAGGGAAACAACAGAAACCCAGGCGTGGAGATTTCTGAAGCCTTCCTGGAAGCAGAGATGTCTAGGTGAGACCCAATGAAGAAGTGAACATGTGGCAGGTTGAGAGCAATATAGAGTTTCAGATTGGAGACTGTCAGGCATGCTTGGAAGAATGCTGGTAGTCTGGGCATTGCCTGGGAAGACCCTGGGGATGGGCGTGGACTGTGGCTTCAGAAACGGGAGTGTGATGGGTTTGAATCATCTTTGGGACAAGGATACAGAAACTGTGGGAAAGTGAGAAGTTGGTGACTTCCAGGACTGAGCCCTGATTCTTTCTCCAGGGACAGACATAACTTTGTGTCCCTTATAGAAATCAGGCCTCCCTCTGATCCTTTGTTTTGGAGAAGATCTGTTCTTTACTTATTGTCCTGAGGTTAAGATGTAAAGAGTTCCAGGATTTTACTTTATTTGTGTATATTGATATATTGTTATATTATGATTATTTCTGTTTACTGATATATTTTTATGTTATGATTATTTCTGTTATATTTATGTTATGATATATTTATTATATTATGAGCATTTCTTGTTTTCCTCCTCTCTCCTTCCTTTTCCAGATTTACTTTCTAGAAAAGAATCCTGTGGCTGGACTTGCTTGGGAGAATGTTACAAACATCCCAAGGCCTTTCAGTTCCCTCTCGGTTGTACCACTTCTAAAGACAAGTAATGAAAACCACACACGATAACACTCTCCATTCTGAACCCCCTAAGTACCATCAGGATTTGAAACACATGCCAGAATCGCAGAGCTTCGTTCCCAGCCTGGCTTGGGAAGCTTTCCCCCCTTTATTCTAGATTTAGAGAATATTCACTAATATTTCTGCTTCCAGTGTAAGGACCGAATGGACCACTTTACACCCAGTTGGTTGCATGACTGGTAATCTTTGCCCGATTTTATTTGGCAGGAAAACAGGATCAACCACAACAATGGCAGTCATCACACCAAAACTAGAGGTAACACCTTACAGACCATACTCACACCAGGACAAGATGTACTGGTCTGGACAGACAAGAGACAAGGCTGTGTGGGGTAGCTGTGCAGTTGAGGGAAAGAAAGCTCTTCAAGGGTGTTCAGATAGAGTTGTCAACTCAAGGCAGACAAGCAGAAAACGTAGCCTGGGGCAAATTCAAGATTGCAGTGCCAGTTCACAGAAGCAGGGTGAGAATGAGATCAGTACGGGTTGATTACAATGACTGCTAGAGGAATCCAGGGGTCAGACACATCCCGGACTATGGAGAAAGAGATGAGTCTAAGTAAGAGTGAGGGGTCATACAGGGTTCTGTGGTTTCTGGTATTAGATACTTGGAGAGTTGGAGGAATCGTAGCAAGTGATGGCCATGTGTCAGACATAGGGCCAGGTTCCTGGAGTACACCTAGTTCACACTGTGATGCTCTAAGAACAGTGATTTACTCTGGTCTTATTGGTAAGCCCGAGGGGTTTGTAAGGCAGAAGGGCTTTCCCCTGCACGCAAGGTCTGCTTGCTACTCTGCTTAATGCTCTGGTGGTGTGGAAATACCATGTATGTAAAAGAGCTATAAATGGTTTCTATGGGGTGTGTGTGTGTGTGTGTGTGTGTGTGTGTGTGTGTGTGTCAGAAAAAGAGAGAGAAAAAGGGGGAGGGAGAGAGGGAAGGAAGGAGAGAGATACAGAGAAAGAGAGAGAGGGGAGGGGGCTTTGAAATGATTAAGAATGGAGAGGAGCTGGTCAAAATGCAGGTAGCTTTGTGTGTGTGTGTGTGTGTGTGTGTGTGTGTGTGTGTGTGTGTGTGTGTGTGAACAATTTGGGGGAGATAAATAGAGCAAGGGAATGAGGAGGAATATAAAGTATATTACACAATTGTATAAAAGTGTCATAATGAAACAAATTAGTTCATAGAATCAGTGGGCTAATAGAAAGATTTAAAATAGTAATACATGCAACTGTGTGCAAAACAAGAAATATTTCTTCTACTTTCTAAAGCCTGTGTCCAGGTCCTGACATGATTCTGCCAGACCATAGAGACTTTGATGACTACTAGGAAGAGAGACAGTGTGTCTAATCCAGGACTAGATTTTATTTCTTCCAGGTCCAGAGTAAGTTACTAATGGCGACTTAGCTCCAGGAAGCCATGCCAAGAGCTCAACGGCACCCTGCTCATCTCTTTCTTAGTACAGAAGCTCTGAAGGGAGGAAGGACTGGGGAATCAAAACCTCCTGCCCACACCCTCTACTTAGTTAGATTACAGGATCGACCTCCTTTCTCCAGATAAGAACCTGTCCATCTAGCACCTGAGATTCTGAAATGTTTCTCCGTGCTAAGGAGACATTTCAGTACCCTAAGTCTTCAGTCAATGACCTTTGTCCATCCTGGATGTTCCTACCCACGCCCCCCATCCCACAATCCCCAAAATTATGTAAGCTTTGAGTCATCCCAAGTGGATCTGACACCCTGCAGCTGGTGTGATCATTCACCATAGGTACTCACAGGGCTTCTGGCCCCCCCCCCCCAACATTCCCTTTCCTCCTCTATGCTCCCATTGCCCTCAGCCTATAGATCCCTAAGGGCAAGGAGAGGTCACTCGGGTCACACTCAGGTTCTCTGCAGGGCAATCCAAGACTTTTCTTTTTCTAGCCCCAATCCACATTGTTTTTAAAATGAGGTCTTTCACTGGGACCTGGGGCTCACCCATTAAGCTAGCCTATTGACCAAGGAACCCTGGGGACTCCTCCTCTCTCTACCTCCCTCTAGAAGCTGATTACAATTGAGCTGTCCTGCAAGTTTGTTTGTTTGTTTGTTTGTTCCCACGTGGGTGCTAGGAACTCCTGCTTGCCAGCAAACACTACCAGCTGAGCCACCTACCCAGATTCCTCTAACTCTTAAGATCCTAGATTCCTCGTCTGTAAAAGGAAAAAATCTTGCCTTCTAGGTTTCTTTTTTATTTTCCTTTTTTCTTCTTTTTTGAAACAGATGAAGCTATTTCCATGGATTGCCCTGTGAATAGCTGAGTACATCAGAATCCTACCACTTGTAGAGGTTTCATTTTTAAATTGCGATGGTGGTTCCTAACAGTAAGTGGGAGCTCTGAATCCTGACCTCGGCTGGCCAGTTCTGGAGTCTATGTGCCTCCTTCCATATCACAAGTTCCAAAATTAAGCAAATCGCTCCCACCTAAAAGACTGGGAAGGTAGCCAAAGCAATCTGCAGCTTTCTTAAACTTCTAGAAGCTGTTGAAAGAACAATACCAAATACCTGGGACAGAAGACTGCAGGCCAGCCTGCAGCCAGATGGCAAGGACCAGGAGTGACTGCCTGACTTTTCTTCTGTACAGCTGGGGTCAAAATACCCATTTCAGGAGATGGGAGATTCTGCCATCGCATGGAGACATTGTCCCCTCGACTGAAGGAAATCATATGTGCCAAGCTCCTAATACTTTTAAGGTGTCATACATTATGTTATGTGGTCATCTCAAACACCACGACGGGGGAGGGATACAGGAAAGGGGCCAGGGTGGGGTAGGGCTGTGCTAAACACATGCTTAGGAGGTCACCACTGCTTTGGCGGTGCTGAAACAGAACACAGGATTTAGAAAGCTTGCTCTTTCTTTCTTTCTTTCTTTCTTTCTTTCTTTCTTTCTTTCTTTCTTTTTCTTTCCCCCCCTCCCCCTCCTCCCCCTCCCCCTCCTCCTCCTCCTCCTCCTCCTCCTCCTCCTCCTCCTCCCTCCTCCTCCTCCTCCTCCTCCTCCTCCTCCCCTCCTCCTCCTCCTCCTCCTCCTTCTTCTTCTTCTTCTTCTTCTTCTTCTTCTTCTTCTTCTTCTTCTTCTTCTTCTTCTTCTTCTTCTTCTTTTTGGCTGACTCAAATCGGGGAAAAGAGCCAGAGAATAACAGCAAGAGTCTCATTCACTAAATAAAGCATAAGGTCTGAAGTCTTTTGTAACCTAACACCATCACTCTATACTTCCTAGCCCTTTGGGATCAAAGGTATTATTTTCCTTTTTCCACTCCAGAAGTGCCACCAAGATAAAGAAGGTAAACCCTTGCCAAGGACATTTGGCTAGGAACTGGAAGAGTTGGGATTTAATTCCTACTTTTAGAGTTTCAGTGTTTGCAGTGCTGGGTATGAAACATGGGTCTTCGTACACACCAAGTCAGTGCCTTACCACTGAGTCATATCACAAGGCTCCAGTCCCACCTCTTAGATACCAGCTTCTGTCTGCCTTCACCATCATCAGTCTAAGTATGCTCTAGCTCCCAGCATGTGGTCTTTGGCTCTCTAAACCACACTTCCTAGTCACTGGTGTCACTGGAGACGTGCATGGGGGAACTTATGAAGTCACCTGTCCTCTCTCCATGGATGGCATTTCCTCTGGCTGCCAAGGGGGTAGCATCCCTGAGGCAGGGAGAAGACTCACCAGCCATCAGCGTCATGCCTTGAATTAGCCACAGAGCTAACTTGTGACTGACCCCAGATCTTTCTAAATGTGTCAGCAAGAAAGGAAGTAGCAGAAGGGAACTTTCAAGATGTGGTTGACAACATGAGCTCTGGATCTGGGCTCTTCTGGGATCTACTCTACCTCAAATGCCCAATTTCATACCAGACAGGAGCCTTTCTGAACCTGTTCACTCCACTGTAAGCTAGAGGGAAGAATAGGAGGTACCCAAGGGGCTACTTGGAGCTTGACATCCTACCATGACATGACTGCCACTCAGTGTGTTGACCATAACTAATGTACCTCTACTCAGGAGCTTGAAGTGGATCCTAGCGCACTGGGTCGTGCTTACATTGTCCAGCCAGCATTCCCAGACTCCAGCAGGATCACACATTCCTCTCTTCTGTCTTGCCTTGCACTAGACCCCGAGAGCTGCTTCTATCTTCCTTCACATCCTTACATTCTGATCCTGTTGTTTTAAGACCTAAATACTAGTTAGACCCACTATCCCATATTCCAGCTCCTGCTGGGAGCCAGTTGGACCTAGGGTAATAGGAATGCTGGCAGCCTCCCCATTTCACAGATGAGCAAGCAGATGAGGCCCTTCTATTATTGGACACGTTAATCAGTCTTGAGCACGCACAACACATATGCACACGAGTGCGTGCACACCATTCTGGGATTTCCGCCACGCCCTGCCAGGATGATGTGTCCCCATCTGCCTTATAATACCACCATTCCCTGAGCAGTCTGTGCCGGAGAAGGGAGGCTGTATCTTCTGCTCCACTCTTCTGCCACACCCCTTTCCTCTTTCTAATGCCTGACACGAAGCAGCCCTTTGCAAGAAGGAGGAGAAGCAGATCCAAATAGGGACATGACTATAAGTCAAGAATATGTTTTATACTTTCATTTTACCTCCTGCAGTAGCCTGTGGTTCCTGGAGGTCTGGTTCCATCTTACGTCAGTTTGGGCTCTAGAGGAGGAAAAACTGGATGCCTTCCACCCTCAGTTTCCACAAGAGCTGATCTGGAGGACCCCTGAGGTCACATACCACTCTACCCACCCCACAGGTCTATATGCAGAATACACCTGCTTTTAGGGAACCCTCAGGCTGGGAATTACACACTCTGATAATAAATGCTTTCCTTTCTGTTCTCAGTACTTAAAAAAAACTTTTAAAAAAATTGAAATAATAATAGACTCACAAGAAGTTGCAAAAATTAGCAAAGTAGTCCCATATACTTATCCCTCAGCTTCTCGCAGCATTTTACATAAGGTATTATATTATCAAGAGCAGGAAATTGACATCGGCACAATGCACTTAACTAAACCAATACAATTAACTTGATTATAGACTTTACTCAAATGTCACCCACTCGTGTGTGTGTGTGTGTGTGTGTGTGTGTGAATGCACACATGCTCAAAGTTCTATAATTTTTTTATTAGATCTAGAGGGGCTTTTTAAAAATTTGAGGCACTTTCAGATTTTATATAGGGCTATAAAAAAATAAGACAGATCCTGTACTTCTCGTTCCCTCTTAGTAATGTCTCCCAAGATTATTCTGTGGCCAAGACATTCTAGCAGGAAGCACACCTCAGCAGCACTGCAAGTGAAGACACCCGCATCCCCACAGGAGACACACACACCACCATCTCGAAGGGATCCCCGGTTTCTTTTCAATAGCTACACCTTTGACCCTGCTGCCCACCAGCTAGCCATGGAGACGGATTCCTACCAGTTAATTCCCTATCTTAAAACTGTTTAAACTGCATGAGTTGCCGAGTCTATTTTAGAATAATTTATCCTTATCTATAAAAATCTTTCTTGGACTTTACTAGGAATGGCATTAATCCCAAAATAGAGTGGGAAACTGGTATGTTGAATGCATCAATCTGTGAACATGGCTGCGTATCTCCATTTAGTAAGATATTTGCTTTATTTTATAAAAATATGTCATTTCAAACATACAAATTATGTGCGTATTTGGACCATAAACATTTCGGGTTTTAACGACCATAAATAATATTTTGTTTTTCATTTCACTGGATGATACATTTAGTGCTGGTTGTATTGATGGGTCTTTCTTGCTGTCTCGGTTGAGGTGTGAAGCACCAAAGTCCATCTCTGGGTATGACTGGGAGGATGTTTCCAGAAAATATTCCCTCAGGGAGGAACACCTTCCTTGAATGGGAGTAGCACCATCTCATAGTCTGAGAGCCTAGACAGAAGACAAGTGGCAAAGGAGGGGGTGACCCTGAACTGTCTTTCTCTGTACCCTAGACTTCTGAGGTAAGTGAACCTGCCACATGCCCCTGGACCCCCACGGTGTCCTGCATAACTACAGTCCCAGGACCCAGACAAGTGGCTATCTTGGATTTGTTTCTTGTTGCTATAATTTAAAAACAGAAGCAAAACAAACAAACAAACAAAATCGAAAAACAAAAAACCCCTGACAAAAGCAAAGGCTTACTTGGCCTATGGTTCTAGGCTCCAGTCATCAATACGAGAAGGTTAAAGGGGGAGGAGCCTGAGGCATCTAGTCAGAGCACATCACAGTCGAGAGTAAAGGGCAATGAACTAATGCATACATACTTGTGCTCAGCTCCTCTCTTCTTCAAGTTCACCCCAGAGCTAAACCCTTCTCTCCCCTTTCAAGTCACTCCATGGCCCAGCCCATGCAATGATGCTGCCTACATTCAGGGTGGCTTTTCCCACCTCAATTAACCCAGTTAAGAAAATCCATCATGGGCATGCCCACAGGCCAACCTAATCTAGATAATTCCTCTTAGACATGGCCTCCCCAGGTGATCATACATTACGTCAAGCCCATCGCAGAGCCCACGAGCTGAAACCTCCATGAGCCCGGATTAATCCTTCCTCCTTTAGGCTGTTCTCTCAGGTATTTTGTTAGAACACCACCAACTTCCACTAATACACCAGTGTATAGGAACAAAATGGTTTCCGCGTGCTGGTCTTCCATCTCGGATTATTGCTGAACTCACTTCCCAATCCCCTGAGGGCGTTCTTCACTTCACAGGTGCCAATCATATCATTTCAAATAGCGATACATTCAGTCCTTCCTTTGTGACCCCCGTCCTGTCTGTTATCTCTCTTTCTTGCCTGTTGCATTGACGAGAGATGACAGCACTGATTTTGCACAAATGTGAAGGAAGGGGCTAACTGCTTCCAGGGCTTAAAAAGCATTCACTACAGCTGGTCATTATTATTTTGGGCATTCCCCCTTTTCCCACCCTTTATCCCCCAACCCCCATCACCCCATTTCTCCTGCTAACACCAGTGGGGTGGGGGGTGGGAGAGAGAAAGAGAGAGAGAGAGAGAGAGAGAGAGAGAGAGAGAGAGATCTGTGAAATCTAATTTGTTTGTTTCTTCTTTGAGCACAACTACTAACAAACTACAACTAATCCCCCTGAAGGACCACCAATCTCACCTATTGAGGCTCTAGCATTTATATGCATTTATATAACATCTGAAAAGTTCCCAGAATTCCAAATATCAAAACTGTTCGCAGCTGGCAAAATCATGCCTCCGCTGGAGCACGAGGCAAATCATAGGCAAGTGCTGTGGACAGTCCGAAGCAGCCCCATATCCCAACACCTGGAATTAAAATAAAAATATTCTTATATATTTCTGTGTTTTTGAAAGAAACCAAAATTCCAGAATTGTCACTACAGTTTATCATTAAGCATGTGAGCTGTGAAGGTTTTTATAGGATACTTTTTATCAAGTGGAGGAAACATCTCTATTTCTGCTTTTCTGAGAATTTTTTAATGTCATGAACAGGTTCTCAGATTTTTATTTTTAACAATACAGCTTCACAGTGTCTAGAGATAAAATTCCTCTGAACACATCTCCCAGAAGTGCAACTGCATTGAATAGTTTACATGGATCATGGTTCCACAGGTGACCTGAGACTAGATTCATAGAAAGAACCCGAGTTTCTCATTTTACACAGGCCCGGCAAGGCTCCAGTATGTCAGCCTCTGTGCACAGCCTCCACTGTATTCCATGCAAACTGGATTTCTGGGGTTGAGTTCTGGAGATTGCCCCTGTGAGAGATACTCATATTGGTTTTGTTAGCCTGACTTGGAAAGGGGGAACCTTAGAAGGCCTTTGCAGATTAGCAGCTCAGACTGTTTCCTGTTTTGTTCCTTACTAACTTATGCCATAGATAATTATCAAATACATCCCATAGGGAGGGCTCCAACATACAGGGGTTAGTTTATTGTGTTGGTCACCTGGCAAAGGCTTCATCTTTTAAAAGCCCAGGCAGGACATCGTAGTGCCTCTGGCTAGCATCATGATGTGGAAGGGACCACATCTTGTTATAACTTATTATGGTACTCTCTCTGCTCAGATACTCAATGGAACTCTTGATATCACAGACTTAGGGGAGCTGGAAATTAAGTCATAGTCTCTTTGGCTTAACAGTCAGAACTGCAGATGGCTACCACTAGATGGAGTCTCTCTCTTGGGCTTTTCCTGATTAGATTCCTCCTGATAACACCCCGCCTTCAGCTCATAGGCACAATGGGATGAAAGAATATTACGAAATGCACTCCCTTGTGATTTATAATGATGAGCGTCCTCCCTGGCCACTACCGGATGTGGTGGTGGTGTTATCTCACCAGACCCTCCCCTCTGCATGAAATCCAGGCTCCCTCACTCTGGGAGACAGGGCATGAACAACAGAGGTCAAATCCCAAAGGGTCTTTCCGTGAAGCTAACTGGGACTATCCACAAGGCACCTTGATTAAAGCAAAACACCATGCAGCCCTGTAGCTCAGCAGCCAGCTGTGCACATTGCTCTAATTGGGCGTTTTCAGACCATTAAGTAGATCGATCAATGACAATTATTTTTGGCTTTAATTTGGCTCCTCCCTGCCTTTCTCTGGGCACTGCAATTGCCAAGGAAGTTATACATTTATATGTAGAGTCACAAACACACGTGCACATGTGGCATTCAGACATGTGGCAGGGCAGAGGTAGTCAGAATGGGTATCCCATGACTTCTGCCCCTACTGGTCTGTTCCCTCATCTTCAGGGGAGTCAACATTATATTGAAAACCATGGCGGAAGGAAAAGCAGTTGGAGCTGTTCAGGATGACCAGGGGAGTACCCTGCCTAACTCTTTGGGCAAATTGAGGGAGGCATATTACTTTTGAGGTAGACTGCAAAGTCCAGCTTTTTTGTTTTCCTTTATTTGCTTGTTTTGAAAAGGTGTTTCACTATATAGCCCAGGCTAGCCTACAGCTCTCTAATCTTCTGACCCAGCTTCCTGAGTGCTGGGATTGCATGCATCATATCTAGCATCTCTCATGTTCACTGTTGAGATCATTTTGATTTTGATGTAGGATCTCATGTAACCCAGATCAGTCTGGAACTTATAGACAATAACCTTGAACTTTTGATCCCCATGCCTCCACCACCTGGTATTAGGATTACAGTCATATGCCCTCATACCTGGTTCGACATGAGGGATCAAACACAGGACTTGGTTCCTGCTAGGCCAGCAGCCTACCAATGGAGGCAAAGCTGCCTACAGTTCCGTTAAGAGAGGTCTCCTTTTGTCTTGAATGTGAAATGCTCCTCACAGGGTCTTGGGTCGAAACACTTGCTCCTCAGCCTCTGTTGCCATTTGGGAAGGTTGTGGAACCTTCCAGAGAAGAAATCTTGCCAGAAGAGGTGAGTTATTGTTATCCTTTCCTTCTTAAACTATAAGCCGAAATAAACTCCACCCACCATTAAGTTGATTTTTGTCAGATATTCCATCGCGGAAATGAGAAAAGCAAGTAATGCAAACCCCTCGGTCCACGACTGTCTGGGTTCAACAAGTAGAGAGGAACTGACCGTCCATCCACAGGGCATTTATTTAATAACAAGCAGCTGGCTGGATCCTTGACATACACCAGGCCTTTGAATCCTCTCCACACCTGTTAGTCAGGGATTGGCTTCTCCAATCCATAGGCCAGGAAACAGGGACCAAGCGGTGTCACAGTCATAGCAGGCAGGTGTTTCTCATGGCGCCCTTTCACCTCTTCACATGCCAATCAAGGCAGCCATGCTGTCTGGCCAAAGTAATGACATTAGACTATGGCAGAGTTCTCTTCCAGGAATGTTGCCCTTCTCTCACCTAGGCCACACTTTTATTATCTTCCAAGACTGGAATGCTTCAGTGGGGAGCCTTCTCTTAGTCAAATGTTCTCTAGGCTAGCCCTATCCACTGCTCCACCCGGATGTCCCTCACATAGCTGCTGCTGCCTTGCCCTCACCCTCTTTCCCACTCTGGTCTACCTCTGGGCAACAGACTGCCGAGTGCATCCACTTTAAGGGCAAATAACACATAGCTTTTTTCTCTTAGCTCTTTACCTCTGCATCCCATAGTTATTATTACAGGGAATGCCCCTCACTGATGGCCCAATTCCATTCAGCAAGGAATCTGGTTTTTTGGTAGAACCTGTTTCTTTAGGCACTGTGCTTTATTGTTTCTGTTTCTGGGATCTACAATTCTAAGAAGCTCAAGATCTCGGGAAAACCTGCTTTGTGTAAAACACAGATGCGTGCATCCACCCAACGCTCCCAGGCCCCCTGCTTGCTCCAGTGGCTGCCTCTGCTTCTGCTTCCGTTTTCCTCAGGCTGAGTGCTATGGCTCAGCTCCTTCCTCTCATACCACCTGGGTGGAGAGGGAGGGCTGAGGCCACATCTTCTCTCATTTTTTCCCTTTGCCTTCTTTCCATTTCCAGCCGCACTGCTATACTAGCATCTCATGATCCTGTCAGTGGATAGCGTTTCCTCTTTTCCTGGCATAAGGTCATATCTGAGTACAATGGAATCTTTCCCTCATGCAAGCCTTTTGCACATAATCTGTAATGCACATACCTCTTATCTTCTCCCTGTTTCTGATCCCTATCAGGCTTGAGCAAGCTCCGTGCCTGTCACTGCTAAAATTGTTCATGCTGCTGGGGATGCTTGTTTATTCGAGAAAAAAACTAAGTCAGAAGACTCCTCTCCTGAAATGCTTGAGTCCAAGCTCTTGGTGTGTTAGAATCTGAAAACAGAGCACTCACACCTTTCCTCACAAGTGTGAGGGGATCGTTGCTTAGGTGGGTGGTGTGGTGTGCTAACACAGTACAGGCTCTGGCGTCAGGCAAATCTGGATTTGAATTCCTGCCCGACCATTCATTAGTTATTCCACACTAATGATTTTGCTAAGCCTGTTTAAGCCTTGGTTTTCCTATATGTAAATCAGAAATAGTACGAACAACCTTATAGATGGGATATGAGAATTATAATTACCTCGTACTAAGTGCTGGCATGTGCTACACATACCATGAACTCACCTGGTCATTGGAGTGCGGTTGTCCTCTCCATACAAGTCCTGAGCTGCATACTGACAACTGATCCAAGGTTCAACAGAGAACCATCACAGATAAGATGGCCAGCAAGCAACACTTGGGAAATGAATTTACCAGAAAGCATCAGCCATTGATCCTTTGGTTTGTGAAGGTCAGAGGTCAGGTGTCAAATATCTAGGTAATGGACATACATTATATCAAAACATAAGTTATTAGCTTAATGTTCCCACTAACGAGAAGACTCAAAAAGAGCTAGTTGGGGGATGGTATGGGGGAACCAGGGAGGAGTCTGTTTCCAGTTTGCCTGGGGTGAAGGCTGGTACTAACCCAAGGCTGCTCTAGGGCAGTTGGTAGGGGGCTGACTAGAGATCAAACCCAAACCTGAACCCCTCAATGTTTGGATGCTAAAATTGAGATAGACAGAACATCTTGAGCCCAGGCCTATGAATCCTTTAGATGGTTCTATCTTTTATGGTTTGTCTCTCTGTCTGTCACACTTCTTGCTGTCCAGGGTTGCCTTTAACATCTATTCCTGTCTCAGCATCCCAAATGTTGGGATGGCAATTGTGTTCTACCTGTCTCATGTAGAGCGCTCTAAATCTGAAATAGAGCCAAGGTCTTGAACAGGTGGAGGAAGAAGAGGGAGGAGGAGGAGGAGGAGGAGGAGGAGGAGGAGGAGGAGGAGGAGGAGGAGGAGGAGGAGGAGGAGGAAAGCGATGATACGTTGCTTCCAGTGTGCCATCCTGTCACCTCTGGTGGTCCAGAAGATACGAAAAGGGACTGATTTAGGAGCCCAGGACTTGAGTTCCAGATCTTCCAGTGGGTCATAATATGAAATTTGATGCAGCCACTTCAGCTCTTGGAGCTTCCTTGGCCTCCTTAGTCACAATGGGACATTTTCTCTGCCTCCATGTCTGAGTAATTAGGAGACAGAGACGGTAAATGTCCTTGGCCAACTAAGGTCTATAACACCAGTGCTAGATTACATCAATGTTGCACACACCTAATTTAAAAATCAAGACTAAATAATAACAACGAAATTCCTAACTGTTTTTTTTTAGTTGTTTTAGTCACCATCTCTATATATATATATATATATATATATATATATATATATATATATATATATATATATATATATATATATATATATATATATATATATATATATGTAGTTGCTGTCTTCAGACACACCAGAAGAGGGCATCAGATCCCATTACAGATGGATGTGAGCCACCATGTGGTTGCTGGGAATTGAACTCAGGACCACTGGAAGAACAGTCAGTGCTCTTAACCACTGAGCCATCTCTCCAGCCCATCACCATCCCTATTTGTCTATATTTTTTCTTTTCCTATAATGCCCTTTCTTCTATCTACCTACATCCCTTCCCACAAATCCATGTAAAAATGCTTCACACATTCGATTAATTCAGTGGCCACTTAAGCACCCAGAATTCAGGAGGAGCTAAGCCGATTAGTTTACAAATGTTGACAATACCATGTGACAGGCAAGGAGCGCCTGTTTGTTTAAATCATTCGAATCTTCAAGCATTTACTTACTTAATGAGTTTGAGATGAAACTTCTGATTTCCTCAGCATATCATATTCAATATGCCTCACCTATTTTGAACCGAATACAGAGCACTGAAATCGTCCTCGTGGCGGAACTCATTTCCAAGGGCTAATTTACGTCTTCAAAACCCGTTCTGCATCTGTGGGCAATTCATTCATCTACTCCAAGATTTAAAAGTTTTAAGAAACGTTTAATGGCTGGATCGTGGGAAATAACCTCAAGAAACTCGAGAGGAAATGCTAATGAGCCATCAGAGGGGGGATCAAAGAGATGCTGATGCAGTGGGGAGCATCTAGGCCAGTGAGGATTGACAGAGCCCTGCTACCAGGGAACAAGGAGAGCAAATAAAAGAACAGTGGTGTGCAGCTGACCAAGTTCAAATAGTTCAGTAAGCCATAGTAATCAATAAGAGAACGCGATGCCGGAAGAATACATCACTACGGTGAGAGAGTGAAGAAATTCATTGGACACACAACTTAATTCACAGAACCTGGGAGGAATATGGCTGTGTTAGAATGCCTTGACTAAGCCAGCCAGCTGCATGCCTAGACTATACGGATATTTACTGAAACGAAGGATGCCCAGGAGGGTACCTTGGTAATGGGGCACCCATCAGTGGCTCGATACATGGAAAAGAATTAGAGTGTTAATTGTAGTGGTAAAGAAATGTACAATTAACTGAATAAAATGGGCTGCCGTGGCTGATAATCACACCTTTGTGCTAGCTGATGTCACAGTGGGTGCAAAATGTGTCTGCTAGTTTCCTGATGCTTTTTCTCGAGTACCATCAACCCTGCCAATGATACAGTTACTGACGATTTTTATCTACCGATTCCATACAGGCCTTCAGCCAACGCTTCCTACTGTTTAATATTTGCTCTGAATGGGGAAAGTGCTGTTCAGTGTTTTTTAGGTTAAAAAAAAAAAACTGAAACACTTAGTAACTTAAATAATCCACCTATGTCTCCATGGTTAATCAGTAAGGGAAGGAGATCAGAAACTCTGGTTTGACTGATGTAAAGTCTCATGATATTTTTCTTTAGTATGGTTCTCATTAGATACCTTTTAACTCCTAGCCTGATAGCTCTAGTCCTTGACAATCTCAGGTCCACTCTCTCCCTGGAAATTCTTTAATCAGTCTGTATTAGTGGGCTTCCTGTGACCATCTGTTGTAAGTAGATTGAGACACGTCAGAGGGCGGTGAAGTTGACTAAATGGTAATCATGATAACATTGAAAGAACAAAAGCCCTGCTGATTAATTGCCTGATATCTCCGTTCACAAGACATGTTTGAATTCCAGTGATGGTAAAATGTAAAATGAAGGCTGTTTGAGAATTACATCGTATGCCGAGCACACAGGGTCACACCGCAAAAGGCTTCCTCTACTGCGGCTCACAGCCAGTAAAGTTTTAAAACTTCCAGACTTGGTAATGGGATGGTGATAGGTGTCCATGCAATAGTTGGAGCTGCCAACAGTGTCCAGCCTGGTCATCCAATTAGTGTGCTCAGCCACAGATAGCCTTGGCTTAGCTAAGGCTGCCAGGTGCCCTATGACCTAGACCCTGCACAGCCATGCCCCAAGGAGTCCATGGGTCTCTTACTTGTACCAGAGCCAAGCATTTAATGAAGGTACTTGGCATTTCAAGAGTATGACCCAGAGGTGTTCCTTTCTCAGGTTCACATTAGAAGAAGATAAGGTCCTGGCCAGACAGCATCACATAAATTAATTGAGGTGTTGGGAGGTAATCAAATGGGAATTATTAGCCCCCAGGAGCTACTCACAAGGCTAAGAACTGGGGACCACAGAAAATAACTAAAAAGTTAGTCCAGGGCACTGTGTCAGAAATTCTGTCTTCTGCTGGGATGGGGGAGTGAGAGGAAAATGTTGATGATGTTGATGATGGGAAGTGAGGAGATAATGATTTTCGAGCTTTGGATTCTGATTTGACCTTGGTCTGCATCCTTTATTGATCCGTTCTGCTCATAGTGCACTCATGAAGGTCAGGCACTGTGCTATGTCTGCCAGAGGCCACAGTGTGTTTCAGAGAGCAATTGACTTCAGAGGTGACTTGAGTGGGTCAGTCAGACCTTGTTTTCCTACCTCTGTTTTCCTGTGGCTGCCTAGTCTGGTACTTGGAGCTCCCCACTACAAGCTGGAATGATGTCAGGTCCTAAACTACACCTGTCCGAGGCTAGGCACACCAAGCATGGTTGGCATGCTCTGCCAGCTGCCTGGAGGAGCTTGGCATCGAGTCCCAAGGCTGCCTGTGTGGGGACCAAGTGAGCGGCTCCAACTGGTGAGGTCCCTTTTAGCTCCACATTGCAACATTCGTCTTCTAATTGAATTGGTGTGTAGTTTGGATACTAAGTGCCAATCACATTCTGTTTGTCTTACCTAAAGCAAAGAGGATTTGGCCCTCTGCTGAAATACATACAACCTTGTATTTCAGTTAATGCTTTCCACTGTGCTTTGTGAGAAAGCCTACTGCCTTCTACAGGATAGATCATACTCATTGTCTCCCATCACCTGCCTTTGTTACAGTACTAATGGTGTTCATCTTGGCTTTGAGCTACCCTGTGACCAAGAGTTCTTTCTTGTTCTGTTCCAAAAGGCCAACCAGAAAGAAGTGAAGTTTCAAAAACTTCAAGGACGTGCCTCAGTTTCCCTTTATCTCAGATAGATTCTGTTTAACTACAAAGAGAGTGTTTACTTACAATGATTTTTACATTTGTTCATCTGGCAGGGGTGTGTGAAAATGTAGGTGCACACATATGTGGCATGTGTATAGGTCAGAGGACAACTTTACCCATGGAATCATGTTGCTAGCCCATGAAAGATTTCTGGGGTGTCAAAGTAAGGCACATCCTTCGCTATTTTAGATATCCATGAAGGGTTTGAGGAGAAAGAGCAGAGGACAAGGATCCTGGAGAGCTGACTCAAATCCTGAGTCAGCTACAGCCCGCTATAGAGCCTGAGTAATAGTCCTGGTTGGTACTGACATGCATGAAAACACAAACAGGAAACAGTGTAGTTTAGGAGTGTGTGTGTGAGTGTGTGTGTGAGTGTGTGTGTGTGTGTGTGTAGAACAGAGTGTTGTTCTGTGCTGAGCATGGCACTGGCACAGAGACATTGTGCTGCATGCTGATGGTCTATTAGGCAGAGGCAGTTGTTCTCTGTTTTATAATTTCCATCTGCTCAGCCTCCCCCCCCCCCCCGCTTCTGTGTCCTGATGATAGCTGGGTGCTAGAATGAAGAACAGAAACCTCTGAAAACTGACTGTCAAGTGGGGCTTCCGGTGAGGAGATTCTGTGAAGATAGAAAAAGCCACTCTCCAGAGCCCAAGGGAAAAGTTGTCTGCATGGAGAAAGGCAGGAGGCAGGAGGCAGGAGGCAGGAGGCAGGAGGCAGGAGGCAGGAGGATTATCCTAACCTGTAGAGGAATCAGGCAGCCTGACCCTATCTGGCACAGTTTCAGCGTCGGGCCAGAGTATTCCACAGTCTTAAGACTCCCATGTTCATGGAGGTCTGTGCTGTCTGCCATTCTTTTAGTTAGGAACAATGTTGTGTAATTTTCTGCAGTAGGGACTCAAGCTTAAGTCTGACATGCAACCAGCCTAAAGTGTAGCAAACCTCCATATTACATGAGGGTACCTGATATTACACGAGGGTACCTCATATTACATGAGGGTACGTCAGTACTAGAAGCCTGAATCTCTCAGGCAGTGAGGGAGCAGGGCTTAGTCTCAGCCACACTGAGGATCTGTTAGGAAGACTGACCTGATATGGGAAGAGCATGCCTCTTCAGATATAATTAAAGCAGTTATGAGCTTACACTACGCACTCGGAAAGCTACTCAGGATGGTCTGGAAAAAACTCTTGAAGTTAAGAATTGGGTATGAATTCTTAAAAGTGCAGCCGCTGTGTCTGTGGGGTCTGAGTTGTCTCCTGGGCTTGGCTAGTCCTCTTGAGCTTCACAGACCTTCGACATTCCCACAAAGGCCAGACCTTCTCAGCAGATGCCTAGACTTTCTGCTGGCCAGTGGGAAGCTGAGGTTTGCTGAGTCCCGTTGCCCCACGCCTGCCTTTGAGGGAGGAGGTGCTGATTCAGATGCTGACGGGCAGTAGTCCTCTGGGTGGGGCTGGTGTTATGATGCAGGTAGATCATGCAGGGCTCTGTGACCTGAGTTGCAAAGAAACAGAATCTGGCAATCAAATGCTAATTAGGCAGGCTCCATTTCCTGATGGTGACAGGCCAAAGGGTGCACTCAACTCAAAGAAAATAACCTGGAAATCCAGGTCCATCCAAGTACATTCTTGTAAGACATTCCTCCCTCCTAACTCTCCCCTAACTTCCACAACAGCCCCCTCATCTCCCCAACTCCTGTCTCTCCATCCTCCCTCTCCTCCCTTCCATCTCCCCTCCCACCCCTCTTTCTCCTTCTCCCATCTTCTCCCTCTCTCTCTCCTCTGTCTTTCTCTCCCTCCTTTCTACCCCTCTCTGCCTCTCTCTCCCTCTCCCACTCCTTCCCCTGTACCTAAGGCTCTTCGAGCAAGCCTTCCTTCCTCTTTACAGCTTTATTATGTAGCTCAGAACCTTTGCATCCTCAGTATTCCCTCCACAGCACCCTTCAACTGAATTCTCCACCAGACACAAGCTGGAATCTGATCCAGCAAGCAACCGTCCTCCTCCCACCAAGGTGCAGGGCAGGAGATGAGCAATCACTGTCCCTGTTAAAGTCACTTCCGCGTTACAATTTGCAGACTGTTCTCCATCTCTGGTAATGCAATTGCTTGAAGGGCACTTTAAGGATAATCATTATCCATTGATTTTTTTTTTTTTGTCTGAAGCTTTTTATTCCTTCCAATAAGCTCCACCAAGAGCTGGCTGCTGATTTTTTTTTTTTTTAAAACTGAGGGAAAACTCCGTTGTTTAGAGAGTTTCTAATCTGAGGTCCCTGGATATTCTTAGTGGGGCAAGGTGGACAGTCTCTTCCACTTTTTGGTGAGAGAAGTCACGTTTTTGGCTAGGATTTAAGCTGAAAGTAAAGCGCCCTTCTGGAAGAAACCACGATGCTACAGTACTTCTTGTGCCACACACTTAATAGCCGTCTTCCCCTTCCAGGAAGGCAGCTACTCAGGGCTTGTCCCCCTTGAGCAATTTCCCAGGAAGTGATAGAAAGGTAGTCTTTTCAGGGACAGCAGAGAAGGAACCTGCTGGTAGAAAATTATACCCAAAAGTACAGAGCCAGCAGCAGAGCCTTTGCTCCGAGCAAATTTTGAAAAAAAGGCTAAAAGGTACTGAGGGATTCTGGGAAACAGCGCTGAAAGGGAAGTTGGGGTAAAGGTTGTCTTCTTCTTAGGAGCCGTTAGTTCATGGAAGTATGTTTCCAGGTCTGCAGCCAGGGAGCTGGGAAGTACCACTTGCTCCTATCCACCCTTGCTGGAAGACAGTTCCCAGGGTGCTCATCTTGTGCTGCATTCCATCTCTTCTGGGCGGGGCTGACTCGTGCCCTCTGGTTGGAGTGGGAGGGAGAGTAGGAGTCATTTTCAGTATGCCTCCTTAGAGGGTGTGTTACTGGCAACTTACTACCCCCCAATTCCCTGTGCCACTATGGTTCCTAGAGCACAACGTCCAGGGATGTCCCAATATTCTATGCAGAATGCTGTAGCTTCAATAAATGACAAATGGGAGTATACGTGTTTGCACACTAAGTGTGCATGCACACTTGCACAGTAAGAGTATGCATGCTTAGCAGAACCCCTCTGTCCAGTATCCTTAGCATTCACCAGTCAAATCATTTTCAGGGATGTGGAAGATAGTGTGGTTACTTCTATTAACTCAATGAAAAAAATTGGGTGATCCCCCCCCCAATACTCTACCACTGAGCTGCATCCTGAGCATGGTGTTTTGATGTAGAAATGTGTGGCTCTCCAAAGCCCCTGGAACAGAAAGTGAAAAGTCCACTTTCCAGTTCACATACGCATTGCAACTGGAGAAGAAGAACAAGAAAATTATTTCCTCACCCACCCCAGCCAAAGCATACTCATTGGGAGTGAGCTCCCTTCCTTCTTGCTAACATCTCCTTCCTGGTCCCTCCTTCTACCTTTCCAAACCCACCATTAGTGCACAGAATAAGGCTGGCCTGGTTCATTATGGAGATAGCCAGATAAGTCAAGGAGAACAGAATAGAAAGGAAAACGGAGAGAGAGGCACAAGAACCAGCTACTGCCTGTTCAAAAATGACATCTCAACTGGCAGCTTATTGCTTTCAGAGGAGCAAGGGACAGGTCAGACAGAGGGACAGGAAGGTAGAGTGAACTAGTGGGAATCCACCAGTTGACACCTTCACACCTGCAGAGAGGTGCTCAGAAGGGTGTCTCCCCACAAATCTTGACTCTGAGAAAGAAATTGATGGGAGAAAAGGACCAGACATCTCCCAAGTGTCCCACTGGTTTGCCCGCTCTGGAAGCAGCCAGGGTGAGAGGGCTTAATCTTGAGATGTGAAGACAAATGGCTGGCATGTGGCAGAGTAATGACAAGGAGCATACTTATAACCATTAGAAGAACAGTCAGAGATGCTTGTTGTAATAGATACTTCACCTCAGAAGTGGTTTTCTACCCTCTTTTAGATCATTCAATTTCCAAATAAAAGGCACAAAACCTTTATATTTATGATAAGCCTTGAAGTCACTAGAATCAAGCAGATATCTACCCTCTAAGCTATTAGTGTCTACTTCCCTATCAACAACCCCAAATTTTAACTTGCTATGTTCCATCCATCTGGGCTGCTCTTAACTCCGATTGGCCAACCCTCACGGCCATGTTTTCATATCTTGCCTACCCTATGATGTCTTCTCCTCTCTCTACCTTCTCCCCTTTTGTGTTCTCCTCCAACCCCAAACCCAGGAACCAAAACACCACCTACCCCGACATAAGCTATCAGCATCTTTATTCAACCAATAGTTTTAAATTAAGGAGCAAGGTCACATAGCATCACTTGGTGTACCTTCGACCTCTCTCATCCCTGGGGGCAATCGGGGCCAGTAGTTAGCATTACAACACACAGCAACAGATCTCAACAGAGGCACAAAGCATGTCTGTGTCCTAAGATTCAGAAAACTGATGTAGGCTCCTGACCACAAAGCCAGTCTGTGCTACATAATGAGAACCTTTCTATCTCCCCCTCCCCCCAAAAAAAAAGTTCAAACAAGATGTACTAGCTGGTCTTACGTGTCAACTCGATGAAAGGTGGAGTTATCACAGAGAAAGGAGCCTCCCTTGAGGAAATGCCTTCATAAGATCCAGCATTTTCTCAATTAGTGATCAAGAGGGGCGGGCCCATTGTGGGTGGTGCCATCCTTGGGCTGGTAGTCCTGGGTTCTATAAAAAAGCAAGCTGAGCAAGCCAGGGGAAGCAAGCCAGTAAGCAGCAGCCCTTCATGGCCTCTGCATCAGCTCCTGCCTCCAAGTGCCCACCTTGTGTGAGTTCCCGTCCTGACTTCCTTGGGTGGTGAACAGCAGTGTGGAAGTGTAAGTTGTATAAACTCTTTTCTCCCCAACTTGCTTCTTGGTCATGATGTTTTGTGCAGGAATAGAAACCCTGACTAAGACACAAAGAATAACAAACCTCACAAACCTGTAAGGATTCCACGAGCCAATTAGCTTGTGTGTGTTGTGAGTGAGTGTGATGTACATGTGTAATGTCTATGCACATGTGTGTGTGTGTGTGTGTGTGTTAGTGTGCCCAGGTGGACACAGAGACTAAGGGAGGGCATTGCAATGTCCTCTATTCTCATTTCTTCCTTTGAGGAAGGCTGGCAACCAGCAAGTCCCTGCATTCTTTCTGCCTTGTCTACCTCAGCTCACTAGAGAGACAGGTGCACCTAGGACCACACCCAAAGTGTTATCTGATTGATGCGACCAGACTGAGGGCCTCTCGCTTGTGCAGGGACTGCAGTTGTCTGCCCAACCATCTTCTCATTCTCCTATTACCATTTTGTCATCGTGTCCTGTACACAGTTTCTCTGCATGCAGTGGCATTCAGAGTCTCTATCAGCATTCATATATGCAATACAATGATTTTTGCATTCATTCATACATATGCATTCATTGTCTGTTTCTACAAAATCGTGATAATACACTGTTGTGCTGAAACTTGCTTGCTTCTCCAGACAACATTTGTGGGCCTCATTCCCTGCCAATTCACATAAAATATCACCAGTCATTGTCGAAGTTTCACAAGGCTACCATGTGGGTGGACTCTCCAAGGGAGTAGCCAGCCGTTTGGTGAGTGAGGTTTCTATGTTTTTCTAAATTCTCTGGTGGCAGTGACCATCCCCATGTGTGCCTTAAAGTACCCCTTTCTGACTCTTCCACTAAAGTTATGGCAATGAGGTTCTTTCCTGAGGAGGACCTGCCAAGAAAAGGTTGGAGATGTGCGGACTCTACTCCCCATTAACATGCAGGGCAAACACTTCGTCTGTGTCTATGGAGCTGTCTTCATACAGAGACACACTAAAAATAGTCCACCTGTCTCCTCATCACTCTGTTTATTAAACTGTCTTTCTTAAGGAGTCTCAGCATAACCAGCAGGGTTTAAAAATACACACTCCAACAATTCAGCTGCCGAGCAGATGAGAGGGTGCCTCCCACTTAAGGATTTTTGTGCCTCCTGCTCTGGCACACTGAAGCTCTTCATGCAAGAGCTGGTTCTGGGTGGATATCTGCCAGTGGGAAAACAGAGCAGCCTGCTAACTTCCCTACCCACTCTGCCCACAGCTGGGGAACAGCAGTCTAGCTAGTTGTCTCATTTAAACTCCAGTTTCTGGGAACAAAGAGATGTCTAGTGTTAAATAAAAATTTTTTCTCTTAAGATTTCATTTTGGTGTGTGTGTGTGTGTGTATGTATGTATGCATATATGCGTGTGTTTATGTACATGCATATGCATGTATGCATGTATGCATGTATGCATGTATGCATGTATCTGAGGTTAGCAGTACCCTCAGATGCAGTGAAGGGTGTTGAATTCCCTGGAGCTGGAGTAACAGGTGTTTCTGAGCTGCCCAGGAAGGGGTGCTATGGTAAAAACTCAAGTCGCCTAGAAAAGTGCACTTAACCACAGTCATCTCTCTAGGCTGTAAATAATACATTTAGAGCAATTAGCCTACTATGTGAGCTGTATATTAAATCTTGGATACATTATCTCTATTCTTATTGACCTATACAAATACAAATGTTGTGTATAGTTCAGTTGAACTGTGGTATAGACACTCTCGTCTCTATAAATAGTGTCACTGACAGCCAGCTATTTGATTTAGAAACATTAGATTGGAAGTGGAAAGCTAAACTTGGTTAACAAATATTTTTTGTTTATAGTATTTATTTGTTTTCCTGGCTATGGCATGCTTTATTGCACTCTAAATAACAGAAGCGTGTAACTTGGAAAATGTGAGATTCTACATTATTCTCTGTCCAAGATAATTACTGCAGAAAGATGACTGAGTTCTTAAAGTCCTGATTCCTGAGCTGTCTTGCCCTGAGAAAGTAGTCTCACTTTATCTGTGAGCTGACCATCTCTAAGGGTCCCTAGTCTTTCCCTTCTGTTGCTGTGTACAGCGTTATCCCAGATTCCACCAATGAAGACTGATCAGCCTACTACCACTCTACCCATGGCCATGGTTTCAGAAGGTTTAGTGGTGGGGAATAAATGGCAGAGCAAAGTGGAGCAGGGCTATATTACAACAGCCAGGAAGCAAAGAAGGAGAACAACAGGGTCTTCCTCTTTGGAAATATCCCACAGGTACACTCATAAGCATGCCTTGCTGATCTCCATGGTGATTCTAAATCCAGCCAAGATGGCAATGAAAACTAATTATAACATTCATTCAACAAACAACAGCATTATTACACAAGGGTTCTAAGAGTGAGCATAGCCTTTCAGTGACATAGAACCTTCCATATCAGAGCCCAATTATTAAATTGTCGTGTGTCACACCTACTATGCACTAGGACAGTGGACCCTAACTATGATGGTATAGTTAGGATATTAGTGACAACAATAAAAACAAGAACTAGCAGTTCATCTATCATGGATCAGATGTATACACACTACCCAAATGGTCACAGTTGATTCCTTCAATTACACTAAGGGGGCGCTGTTATCATTCCCATTTGACAGATGAGGAAGCAGGCCCAGAGAAGAAAATGGCACCTAGGGATTCATAACATGAAGTGTCAGAGCTCTTATTTGGAACCCAGAACCCGAAATGTTATAGAATGTCATAGAGACTTGAGCAGCCTGGTCTTAATGGGGACACAAAGTATAGTCAAGATCAAGTTAGATGGGTCTGGAAGCCCATGCAAGTGAGGGTCCTTTCTCCTGGGAGGATGACAAAGGGACCAGGACAGGCTTCCTGAAGGCAGGACACACACCTGTCACTGCATGCTGATATGGTTCCTGAAGATAAGAAGAGTGTAGTGTGGGAGGAGAGAGCAGTGTAAGCCAGGACCTTAGGGCATGGTACAGCCTGACTTTTGGAGGATGGAGTGGTCAAGAGTGAAACTGGGAGGGGGAAGGAAATCACAGATATTATTAGTAGTGAGATCTAGATCTCACAGTCTCACAAATGACCATCAACCACCTAGTGAGTCACAACACAGAGCAGAAAGGTCACTGGCCAGTTGTAGAAGGTCCAACAAACCCTCACGTGAAGAAGGATGGAGATGAAGGAGAAGGGGGTCGTGAAGAGCTTTGGGCTGGAAAACCTAGGCAGACTTGGTCTAATAGAAAAATCAATGAACCAACTGCACCTTAACCACGTGTAGATTTTGACCCAACACCTGCCCCAATTTGCAAGTTGAAACTGTCTGTGAGAGACACACCTCCTCTGGGGTTCCTATCAACGGAATAGCTCTGAACCCTCCAGCCTTACCATGGACTTTGTTCATGCTGTCTTTCCTGTGCTGTTGATGGTGAAGATCTGTTGGTGGAGACTGACTCTGCTACTCTAGCATTTTGACCTGAGACCACAAAGCAAGCTCCCATTGCTCTCAAGGGCTGAACTGATTCTAGATTAACTTCAAGGTAGTGCACAGGGTCTTGACGATGGCAACTTCTTTGTGGCACTTTCTAGCCTTCCAAGTTCTAAATGAATATAATCTTCCCCCCCATTTAAGTCAAGAGGCCTTATTGTATACCTAATACCTGTGTTAATACAAGTCTGCATGTGCTGCTTGGTTAACATTACTTCCTGGTGATTTTTTTTTACAGATGTCTTATGGAAGCAGAACAGTACTGTAATTTCCTCACCTCATGGTTTCCCCCAACTGAGAGAGATATACATTGATGTAGCTGACTAAAATCTCCCCAAGTTGAATGAAAAGTTGATTCTCACAGCCAAGTCTTCTAATTTTCAGCATAATCATCTTCACACAACAGCATATCTGTGGGATATTCCCGATCTTGACCAAATGGAAAGGTTGAAGAAAAGCTTTCAGAGATCAGGGAGGAGTCAGAACTAAGGATCGAATCTTTCTCTGACTTTGGAAGCTGGTTTATGAGATGAACTAAAGTCTTGGGGTAGGGCAGGGTAGAGGACCAGAAATAGCAGACACATGAGCAGTTCAGCCAGATGTCTGTTGACAACACATACTCTATCGAGGTTCTCTGGGAACATATGGATGAGGGCTGATGTGGCTCTGGGAGGTAAGCCCACACTCACATCAGAGAGGACTTAGGGTGGCAGATGCCTTCAAACACTAACACTCTTAACATGGAGAAGGCACTCTGCCAGGCCTGAGCAGCATTAGCAGTGTGGGACTTGATATTAGGCCAACTTGAGTTCAGACCCAGCCTGGCCCTTGCTAGAAGTTGAAAGCTTGTGTTGATATGTATGTCCCCTTCTATTAAATGGAGGTAAAGTTGGATTAATCTCAAAAGGCTGCGATAGGGATTATGTCCAAGAAGAGGTGTTGACAGTGCGCAGGGACAGGCTGGATGTTAACAGAAATGGTAATCATCATTACCAGCCAAGATACAAGCACAAAAAGCCAGATGGATAGGATTCTCACTCCATGAGCAAATCAGAGGGATACATACAGGAGAGGAAACTCGGCTCAAACTAGGTCTGCAGAGCTGGAAGATACCTGGGCATCCAAGACCACAGTCTTCAACCTAGGTTCTTTTTCCCTTCCTGCGCACCAAGTTTGCCCCAGCATGGGAAGCCTCCACCCATGCTCAAATTGGAGAGTAAGCCTAAGAGTTCACCGGGTGCTGGGAGTGCAACCGATGTGAGCCCTTCAAGTCAGCTCAGCAGCCCGCGCTCAGCAGCTTATCTCTGCTTCCCAGGGGAGCCAAATCAAATCCATGAAAAATATTAGGGTTTTTTTTTTTAAATCCAAGCCATGTTGAGTAAACCAGCTACTGGCAGCAGACAGCTAATTGGCTTGTGTTTTTCTCAGTTGGAAAACATTGAACTCAACAGTGAGGTTTACCGTCCAGGACTAGAAGGTTTATCACCCCTCAACCCCATTGATCTATGCTCCACCACCACCACCCGGCCCACTAATTCTTCCTGATGGGAGGAAGCTTTGCATCTGTGGGATGAGCAACAGCAGGAGAGAGAGAGAGCGCACGCACTAGAATTTGGTTCTTCTATACAAACCACAAACATGCTTCAGGCTCCTGTCTACCATGTGTTTATCAGAGAAACATTTACCCAGTGGCTGCTGTGAAGACAGAGGAATAGATCCTATTTTTCTAATATTTAGGGATGTTCTGAACCAGAACATCTGTGTGATGATTCCATATACTCGTGCTGAAACTTCCAGGCGGTATTAGCTATTCCTTCCTGTGCTATTAAATTAGTCCAAAAATTAGAAGCTTAAATGGGCAGTTTGTTTTATTTATGTGGGCTTGCTTGCATGTGTGTGTGTGTGTGTGTGTGTGTGTGTGTGTGTGTGTGTGCATGCGTGTGTGCATGTGCACATGTATAAGAGTACATACATGTGTGGATATATGTACAGGAAGAACAATATATGTTAGCTCATGGTTTTCTTGCAAGTTACCTAGATGGATGATTCTGTCACAAGGTGTCTCTTGCGGTTATATTCAGGGAATTTGTTATTTGAAACCAGGAACCAGGAAGATATATTATATGTCCACACTAACTCTCACAGGTGGAGGACCTCAGGTTGGTGAAAACCTAGGTTACTCTTAATGTGCTGCTCTTCACAAGCTGGCTCATTGTTTCTTTATCCTGGAGTTAGGTTCCCCAAGACCAAAGGAATAAAGGTAGGGGCAAATGTCAGTAGACGGGGCTCTTCAGAAGACATGCTCAAAGCTATTTGCTTTTTCATGTTATGCTCTTTGAGGATAAGTTTTAGACTTAATCAATAGTGGAGTAAATAAACTGAGGAATAGACAGATGGATGGACTGACGGAATGGCCCCCTTAGCTAAGATTTCAAATCCTTTTCTTTATGACAAAGTGTAATGTTCAGGGTTTGGTCTTATATCATGAAGGTTATAAAACAATGAAGGGACCACCAAAGATAAAATGGCCCACTTCATTCTGAAGGTAAGCCTTGGGGATGGCACAAGCTGTCAAACATCAGACAACTTAGAAGTAAATCCAGGGCTGTCATGACAGATTTTTCCTTCAATGTTTCTTGTCCAACAACATGGGAAAGTACTGTGTGCACTTGACCCAGAATTCCTACCAGCATCACACAGAGACAAAGGAAAGTATAACTTACTGAAGTCTAAAACCATCTGGGATCCACTGACCCAGACA